>NC_137199.1:7414758-7459758 GCF_960531495.2 Zeus faber | reverse complement strand
GCACTTCACACAGACCAGAGTCATTTGTTTAAAATTTGCTGCATAGAGAATTTAAATTCAGCTCAGCAGTAGAGCTCAGTGAAGGGATTTTTCCTGGGCGCTCTTTGTTGTTAATTGTCCAATGTTGTGCCTTTTAGAAAACCTGAAATACACCACTATGAATTAACCAACAGCATGTCTGAGCAAAGTGATGGTGAAGCCCGTTGAGGAAATCCAGGACACTTGTGAGACGTCCAAAACTGCAAAAACGATCTCGATTGACAGTTGAGATGGGTTTTTTTACAATTTGGAGGAGCACAACGGTGTTCCGGACAAAAGTTTGCTGAGAACTTAAAGGTGTTTTCCCAACAGAGTTGTGAGTCGATACAGAACAGAAATGCGATCAATTTTCTACATGTAAATGTCTATTAAAGTTTGTCTATGGAGCAACATGAATATTTACCTGACGACACATTTGCGCCAGTTCTCATTTAGGGCCCCAAATGTCTACAGGAAAACGCAGCATGCAAAACTTTACTAGTTTTTTGAATGTGTTGTATGGAGGTCTTTGGGATTCCTGTAGATTTTTACTGGCAACGGATACTTCCACTTGTCACCCACATTACCATTCTGCTAAGATTCACACCGAGAAGCCAGGATTAGTCTCTGGCAGCCTTCTTACATACACAGGCATGACTTTATGGTTAAAGACACACACACACCCACACACACACACACACACACACACACACACACACACACCCCCACACACACACACACACACACACACACACACACACACACACACACACACACACACACACACACACACACACACACACACACACAGACAAACAAATCTCCCTCTCTAATCAGAGACCAAAC
Source organism: Zeus faber (assembly GCF_960531495.2). Lineage (NCBI taxonomy): Eukaryota > Metazoa > Chordata > Actinopteri > Zeiformes > Zeidae > Zeus > Zeus faber. The sequence continues at coordinate 7,458,894 of NC_137199.1, read as the reverse complement.
ACCCCAATTTGCAAGTCTGGCAATTTCGCATTTTCAACTTCAACTTTGAAAGCCCAAACCGTTTGACATGAATTTAAAAGCCACGTCAGAGCCTCAGCTATGTCAAATGTATTTGTATACATTTTAAACTACACAGGTTTTAAGTGTTAAAACTTGACCCCACTTAAAATTACATAATTAAAAAAAATAGACTCTTCGATGGAAAGATGGCTGCTGTTGATTTGCATGTTAATTAGGACCTTTATGTTGACATCCATTTGGAACAACTGTCGAGTTCTGCGTGAGCACCTGCCCGAGCACTTGTCCCTGGACGTCCATGGTGCCCTTTTTATAAGCCCCCCCCCACCGATTGCCTCGAGTGAAACAATGGCTAGAACTGGGCTGGTTCCATGTGCCTTTTCCATTTCTTTCCCTTAACACCTGCCCCTCCTAACGTCTCTGTATGGATCTGTTGACACCCTGGTGAATGGCGCAATCTCTGCATTGTTCTTGTGTTTTAAGGGAATGTTGAAGAGCGTCATCAACACAACATCTTTTGTTTTTAAAAAAGCCTTTCTTTAACATTAAGAATATACATGTTTTATAAAAGTGGAATTTTGTAGGAGTTTAAAAGTGCAGACAACACAATAAAATGTAGTCTATAAATAATATGAGTCTCTATATATCAACCTTGGTGTGTCATTTAATTCATAAATGTGCGAATGACAAACATCTTCAAATATTAACGTTCTTGGAGTTATTATGTGGGCTAACCACACCCTACCCCAGCTGCATTTGCCCCCTTGCTGCATTTGCAGGTAAACTTGACAATAGCTTGCATTACTACTTGTTCATAATCTGCGTCACCAACCTCAACGGACTTCATTGTAATAACAATGGGTTCAACCTCACCTTCAGGTGGAAATTCGCTGTTTGAAATGTTCTCCAAATCCGGGAAAACCCCAGTATTAGACTTAGCATCTCTGTTGGAGAACTGACTATCATTGCGGAAAACTAAATCCAGTACACGCTGCTTACACAGACTTGGATCTATCGCCACCCGCTTCTCGTAATCCATAACAACATGGAGATGAAAGTTTTCACAGACAAGTGAAACAGGATCCTCGTCTTGTTTACGGAAGTGACATCAGCATGACTTCTTCGTTGGTACAGTACATGTTGGTATCGACCCCTACACAATAATGTCTCTATGTGTGTGTAAAAGTAGTACGATTTAAAGGTTGAACTCGAACTGTTTCACATTGTGACGTCACATCAAATGGAATATGGAGGAATGATCTTCACCTGAACGGTTGCATTAAAGGAAACGTTCAATCGGCAGTGTTCAGCACTATTCAGGGTCTCGGTAAGTGAACTGTGTTTCCCCATGTAATCTTAGGGGAATATTTAACTCCACAGTTTAACATTTTTCTACTATTTATAAATCAATCTTGGTTTCGAAAATATGTTGAGAGATAAAAAAACTAAAAAAAACAAAGGAACACAAATCTGTAAAATATCTGATTTTCCAGGGTATACATTGTGCAGTGATTGTGAAGGATAATACCATCAAGGTAAGGAGGATAGAGGAATATATTGTAATATTTACTTGCAAGGAAATTAGTACATAAGTAAAGTATATAAGTAGTGTATAAGTAAGAAAAACAAAGGACTCAAAATGTTAGGTCCATATAGCATTACATTTCTTTTTCTATCAGTTTCCGTTTTAAATGATCCTGCAAGCGTGAAATAATAAGCGTGAAAGATCTCATCTATTTTCTTTGTATCTGTCTCTGTCACATCACAGCATCCCTTCAAAAGCTTCCCCCTCTCCCTTCCTTCGTTTCCCTCTTTGGCATCCTCTTACCCCTTCCATCACTCTTTCTCCCATCACTCCACTCTCTCTCTTCATCCATCTCCTCCCTGTTGCTCGCGTTCAGTTTCTCGCGCTCAGTTCCTCGCACTGTGAATTCCCATCAGCGAACCCTCTTGTTCTCTCTTAATTTATTTGTTTTGTCTTCTCCACTCCTCTTTTTTCTTTGCTTTCGCCCTGTTTGCCCCTGTTCCGGGTTTCATTCCTTTTTAGTGGGTGGGGCTCCCTCCCTTAAAGTGTGTGCAGTTGCCCCCGCAGTGAACCCGACATTCAGCGCCGTGGAGCCGGAGCGTTCCCATCAGGGGGAGAAAGAGAAGAACGTCGGGGTACGATGGGAGAGAGAGCTTGATTTGATTGCATCACCACCCGGAGTCCATAAAATGCCTGCTTGAGCTTTCACATAATGCTCCCACAGAACACACACACACGCAGACACACACACACACTGAAATGCAGATAAACACACATTTGAGCACCAGAGCGTTACTGCTACCAGTATGTGTTGTGAGCTGAATATGTGATAGCATTTCCAGCAGAGTGTGTGTGAAGTAAGCTACCACATCTTTCACTTTAGTTTTACGAGGTCTAAACATCCCTGCAGAAAAGCAAAAGGGAGCGAAGAATTATGAGGTCTTTTTTTTCCGGGACCTTATTAGTAGCAGACCTATATTTGCGGTTATGGGTTAGGTCTAAATTAGAGCTGGGGCAATTAGTGCAAAGTAAAGCGACAGCCTTTTTTTTTCTCCAGGAAATAAAGGTGAAGGTTATTATGTAATATGTAAATCTATTAAGAAAAGGTTTTTAGAACTTGTGTCTGTATTTGTGTATGTGTGTGTGTGTGGGTGTGTGTTTGTGTGTGTGTGTGCATGTATGTGTGTGTGTGTGTGTGTGTGTGTGTGTGTGTGTGTGTGTGTGTGTGTGTGTGAGTATGTGTGTGTGTTTGTATGTTTGTGTGTGTGTGTGGGTGTGTGTTTGTGTGTGTGTGTGCATGTATGTGTGTGTGAGGGTGTGTGTGTGTGTGTGTGTGTGTGTGTGTGAGTATGTGTGTGTGTGTGTTTGTATGTATGTGTGTGTGTGTGCGTGTGAGACAGAGTGAGAGAGCGCGCACACACACACACACACACACACACTCAGGTCTCAACACAGGAATGGAGAGAGAGAATTGTCTGCCTGCGAAATCTAGGTCTCGAAGAAGAAGAGCAGGAGACTGAGATTTTGATTGATGTGATTTTAAGGTCAATTAGTCTTCCCGACCTTAACGCCCTAATAGAGCCAAGGATACTATAATGTAAGGAAAAAGGAGGGAGAGCTAAAGATAGAGAGAGAGAGAGAGGGGGGGGGGGGGTTGCAGTCAGAGGGGCAGAGAGTGTGAGAGACACAAAGTGATCGACTTTATTGTTTTGCCGTTTTACTGTGTCATGTTGAGGGTCCTTTCACAAGAATTCCAAAAAGGCCTATGGACATATGGGGCATATTAGGATAGTTCCTCAGGTCCCAAAAAAGTCCCTGCATGCAAGGTGGTACTTTTCGGGTGCACGGATAGCATTGGGACAGAATTTGTAGCACTGACTAGAAGGAACAGCAAAGAAAAAGCTGGGTATTGGGGTCGTTTTGTGGGGTCTTTTTTTGTGCAAATCTGGGGAGGGGCTCATCTATTTTCACTGACTGAAACCTAACAGTCTCCATTGTTCTTCTAGGTGCTTTTGGAATTAGGCCAAAAGCACATTTGTGACCCACCATGTCCCAACTCGTCTGTTATGTGTGAAAAACATTGTAAATTCCATTCTTGGTCCACAGTGAGATTATAGCGGATTTATGTTCCACAAGGTGTTTTCTATCTCTCATTTTGTTTTCAAAACTGAGTTTGATTTATGAATATTAGATAAATATTAAAAAGTCGATGTGCTCCATCAACATGAGTTGAGTTACTCACCAACAAGTTGTTGAACAAAAGGCAATGAAAATCTTCCTTTTGATACAAGATCATCAAGATTAACCTTCGATGTTCCAAGTGATGTGAAGTCAGAATGTGAAACCGTTTTGATAAAATAAGGTTATAAATTATTGACATGTGAATGAAACACTGCGTCTTATTCGCGTGACTGTTGCGCTGACGCCACCTCAGAGTACATGAAGAAAGACAGCTGACATTACCTCTGAAAACAATGTTTTAAAGAAACAACAACAAACACACCAGAAGCGAGAAATTTCACTTCTCCATGAAAATATCATCTCCATGTTATTATGGATTATGAGAGGAGGGTGGCAGAAGCTCTCAAATATATTGCAGAACTGGCAGCGGGAAGTGGTGGAGTGGGGTGGTCCATAAAACAATTCCCAGAATGGAAATGGCTGGGAGGATTCTCCCACTTGCATTCTGTGAATTGTTGTTTTCTGGTGGTGGCTGAAAGGGGCCACTTTCTTAAAAATTATCATTGTTATGAAACAATAATTAATTACAGGAAATGGGAATATTTAGAAGTTAAAAAATAATAGAAGGGTCATGCTAGTAAAGTGAGCATACATTTAGAATAAAAAAAAACCTTAAAATTAAAGGATTGACTTGAATTATGCATTTTCCAATATTGTTATAAATTATTGATTCTAATATTATAAAAAAACACATTCAACATTATCTCATTGAAGAAGTAGAGCACTATCCTAATGATACCATTTAAAGCACTAATTATGTTTCGAAATGGTTATTTTTTGTTGCAAAAGTTTGGAAATGTTTCTAAATCAATCAATCAAATCTGATTTCTCAGAACTTCTGTTCAAAACCTTAATCTTAAATAAGTCGTAGCTGCCAAAATATTTGCTGGATTCCAGCAAGAGATTTTGAAGAACTGATTCTACACTCTCATATCATGTAAAAAAAAAAAGTACAATTTTGAAATCTCACCATAAAATTTGTGGGGGATCACATTTACTACAAAGTTGGTTCTGGGCTTAAATGGTTCCTCATTTAATTCTTGTACCTGGGTACCTGGAAAAGCAGCTACAGGTTCCAAATTCCAGCTGATTGACTCAACTTCTCAAACCTTGCAGGTCCTCGAGCTCTGCCATCAAAACGAAGTCCCAGAAGTAACTTGTGCTCGGCGAGACTCTTCTTACTCTTAGCGGTTAAGACAACGGTACAAGCTCCTCTCTAGTGCCAGGATGGCTGAATCTGTCCATTTTACCGGTCTTTTGCTGCGAACTGCAGATCTGTCTCTTCAGGCTACACCTCAACCCAACCTGCGCCGATGTACTGATGTATGAAACTTATAAGCAGCTTCACTCCAATAATTTTGTGACTTGTTCTGCTGACAATAACTGTTACAAATAGGTCTGCTCATTGAGGTAAATAGAACAATTTTAATTTAAGTTTTGGATGATTTCTGTTTGGTAGGAGATCTGAGCATGTGTGGATATGCGCATTATCAATGCAGCCTACTCAGATGCTCTTCCTGGCCATCAATTTGTAATCAAACAAGATACACATCACTGCAAAATTCAGTGGAGCAGGTGTTGGGTTCATCTGTGCTTGAAGTGTAGAAGAAGAGGAAAAAATTGACTTTCACACTTTCTGTGCTGAATCAAAACACAACCACGTGATGTGAACTGCTTGGTTTTCAGGGTCACAGCTCCACCTCGCTCTCAACTCAATCTTGTTGGTCTTTGAGAGGCACTGGAGTACGGCTCAACCTTGGAATCACGACATCTGCACTGGCCTTGTTGCAAGTAAATCTCAGCATGCCCATACGCAAAAAGAGAGCAAAAGAGAGGGAGAAGGAGAGAACTCAAAGCGTGAGGGGAGCACCTTAATGGGCCACCACTACCTTGAGGAGAATAAAGTAGGTTGTGGACGTGGTGGTGGTATTTGCAGCCCAGGCGCTGTTACACGCTGTTAATAGGTTCAAGCAGGGCTCCGCTCATTAATCTGGCCTGCAACAGACACCACCAGAACCAGAGGAAGGAGACAGAAAACAGAGGGGGTTGATGGATGGAGAGACCAGAGGAAGAAAATTAGATTTCATTGAGTGGAGGTGAAAGCCTTGGAGTGAGGGTCTTCTCCCTATTCCTACTCACTCTACCTTCCCTCCACCACTCTGTGGTTCTCTCACTTTCACTGTCTATTTAAGGATTACCGGAGTATGACAGAGCTGACATCCCTGTTCTTACACCATCCATCATCTCCCAGCGTGCACTGCAACCAGGAAGTGAAGCCGGGGACATTGATGGAACCCTTCTGAGACGTCTGTCCTATGCCTGTCTGCCGTAACCTACCTGTAAAACCCATTTTTTGCTGACATTGACCAATGTTAGGGGTAGGCTCTTCAAATTGTTGAGATCGCAATTGTCAACAGTCTTTTAATAGCTAAACTGGATTAATTTGGATTGGGTGACGTTGGTTGGTTGTCCCTCAGGTCAAGAAGCACAACAACGAGTGTGGTGTTGTAGTGTGGTGTGCTGTGTGACAATTAAAGATTCTTCTTCTTCTAACACTCACCTCAATGAGCTTAAATGGTTTCTTTGTCTATTAGGACAGTTAGGATCAAATTCACAACCTGAACCTGCTGAAGTCATTGCAGCTCCTCTTGACCTATATAGATAAGATAAGATAAGATAAGATAATTCTAGGGTACATCTAGGGAATGGTCTAATTATAATGCAATGGCAACAACATATCACAACTTCGCTATCACTGTTAAAGAGATTCATAACTTTAACAAATATCTATTCCCTCCCTAAGAACCCCCCAGGTGAAAAAAATAAAAAATACAGAATTGTTTGAAATCTAGCTGCCGGCCCACACCAAAAAGCAGAGACAACTTATGATATCTTCAGCCTGTGCGGATTTAAGTAAAAGCCGTCGTTTTGTGCTTGCGGAAGCACCCGAAATGTGACAAACTGGCTTTACTCAACTCGCTTTCAAGCGCCGTCATCATGCAAACACCTATATATAAATGTAAAGAAATTGAAGAAAGCTTAATTGAGAGAGTTTATTTTTTAGGTTTACTTGTCTTGCATATTGTTAATGTTACTATTTTTTTCATTGTTTATTTTAGGCTAACATTTCCGGTTTATCGTAAAGCTTATTTTTTATTTTATATTATTAATTGTTAGGATTATTGTATATTGAACGTTTTTCAATCGTCTAGTTAATGTTTGAATTTGTTGTATATTGCTAATTTTGTATATTGCTATATTGTATATTGTTACCTACCTACCTATTGTATCATAACTTGATTGATACATATGTCCATAAGCATGAGGTTTCCTTATAGGCAAAATCATTATTAATTTTACCAATGGTCACACTTCATCAAACACATATCATGTCTGGCCCAATGACAAGGAACGTGGTTTTAATCCTGTTCCCTCGGATGAACATAGGCCCACCTTTCTATCAGGAAGCGAACATCTATTTACTGGACAGATCAATTAATGAAAGCTTTGATGGTAAGATACATGTAATACATAGAAATAATTATTATCAGATCGACTACTAGAGGATCTAGAAGTTATTGAAAAGTTCTGATCTTAATTATAAATCAGACGACTTAAGATGGAGGTAAATGTATGATAGGATTTGGATTTTTGGATTGGGTATTGTATTGGAATTTTACTTTAAATGGGATGATGAAATAGCAGGGAGACAGTGTGTGTGGGGGGGTGGGGTAGGGGTTAGTTATGTACAAATGAAATAAATGGTACTAAGGTGGTGATGGGGTTTTTCCATGCTGACAGATGGAAATATTCACACCTTTACCTGTGCACGATTCATCTGCGAAAACACACACACAAACACACACACACACACACACACACACACACACACACACACACAATCGAACACTCACACACACACACACACACACTCATACACAATAACAACACACACACACACACACACACACACACACACACACACACACACACACACACACACACACACACACACACACACACAACCATGCATGCACTGTAAATATTTCCAAATTTAAAATCAAATTTAAAATTGAATTATTTTTGTGTAATTTGTACTGGTACCCATCTTCAAGAATAAGGGAGACCTACAGAGCTGTATTAACTACAGGGAAATAAAGCTGGTCAGCCACAGCATGAAGCTATTGGAAAGGGTAGTGGAGGCAAGGTAAAGAGGAGAGGTGGGGATCAGCGAGCAGCAGTTTGGTTTCATGCCAGGGAAGAGTACGACAGATGCAATGTTTGCTTTAAGAATGCTGATGGAAAAGTACAGGGAAGGCCAGAGGGAGTTGCACTGCGTCTTTGTGGATTTAGAGCAGGGGTGTCCAAACATTTTGCAAAAAGGGCCAGATTTGGTGAGGTGAAAATGTATGGGGGCCGACCATTCAGCCTGACATTCTTTGAACCATTACCATTGTAAATAATTATGTAAATATGTAACTATATCACTTTGTACAGTTTGTTCTATACGTGTTTATTTGTATTTGCTTTTATTTTGCTCTGCTGCCTGCAGGTAGGTTGACATTGCAAAGGTGAATCTGTTGTCAATTGCCTTATCAGGATAGATAAAGGTTAAAATAATAATAATAAATTAAATGCAAATGAACTATTTTATGAAATCTGACTCCGAATTTTTTTCAGAAACACATATTTATTGATTTTGTTTTAAAAAATCACATCAAAGTGCATTTTGACAAAGGATATGGATATAGGTATAGTCAAATTATCTCTTGGAACCTGTCTTTGTCCAGCTGGCGGAAAAAGTTTACAAGAGGGTTAGGAAGTTGCTGGTGCTGACTGTGACACTCCGCGTCACACTGCAGCTCAATGAGCTCCAGCTGCAGGTGGGCTCCTTGAAAACAGCCACAGTCTCTTGAAAAATTAAGCACACGCAATTGTTTTGCATGTAAGTGAAAAAATACTCAAGATTTCCACTTGTCCTGGAAACGGCGGCCCTCGTTATCAACTTTCCTTTTTTAAGTTCCAGTTGGCATTTTAGAAATGGGCTAAGAATATACCACAGTGGTAAAAGTTCACACAGGGGTCACGCGGCGAGAGTGCGGCCACAAGTCTACTGCCATCCTCTGGTGAAATATAAAATTGCATTTTTTTGTACGTGTGTATGCTTTACTGTGGGCAATCGTGCTGGCGGGCATTATTACTGGTTTCTTTGTCTATTAGGACAGTTAGGATCAAATTCACAACCTGAACCTGCTGAAGTCATTGCAGCTCCTCTTGACCTATATAGATAAGATAAGATAAGATAAGATAATTCTAGGGTACATCTAGGGAATGGTCTAATTATAATGCAATGGCAACAACATATCACAACTTCGCTATCACTGTTAAAGAGATTCATAACTTTACATATTATTGATTTTATGACAGACGCTTCGGGCCGGTTTAAATTTAGACACCGGCCGGATTTGGCCCGGCGGCTGTATTTTGAGCATGCCTGATTTAGAGAAAGCATATGATTGGGTGCCGAGAGAGGAAGTGTGGTATTAGATGAGGAAGTCAGGGGTGGCAGTGAAGTATGGAAGAGTGGTACACAATATGTATGAGGGCAGTCAGACAGTAGTAAGGTGTGCAGTAGCCGTGACGAAGGCATTCAAAGTGGAGATGGGATTGCATCAAGGATCAGCTCTGAGCCCTTTCTTGTTTGCAATGGTGATGGACAGGTTAACAGATGAAATCAGGCAGGAGTCTCCGTGGACTATGATGTTCGCAGATGACATTGTGATCTGCAGCGAGAGTAGGGAGCAGGTTGAGGAGAGCCTGGAGAAGTGGAGGCATGCATGAGAGAGAATAGGAATGAAAGTCAGCAGGAGTAATACAGAATACATGTGCCTGAATGCGAGGGAGGGAAGAATGCACGGAGTGGAGGTGGAGAAGGTGGATGAGTTCAAGTACTGGAGGTCGACCGTCCAAAGCAGCGGAGAGTGCGGGAGAGAGATGAAGAAGAGAGTACAGGCAGGGTGGAGTGGGTGGAGAAGAGTGTCCGGAGTGACCTGTGACAGAAGGGTTCCAGCAAGAGTGAAGGGGACGGTCTACAGGACGGTAGTGAGACCAGCCATGTTGTACGGTTTAGAGGCGGTGGCACTGACAAAAAGGCAGGTGCTGAACCAGAGGTGGCAGAGTTGAGGATGTTGAGATTTTCATTGGGAGTGACAAGGATGGACAGGATTAAGAATGAGTACATTAGAGGGACAGCTCAGGTTGGACAGTTTGGTGGAAAAGTGAGAGAGGCCAGATTGAGATGGTTTGGACACGTGTGTAGGAGCCATTAGAGTTACATTGGGAGAAGGATACTGAGGATGGAGCTGAAAAGAGGAAGGCCAAAGAGAAGGTTTATGGAGGTGGTGAGGGAGGACATGCAGGCGGTTGGTGTCACGGAGGAAGATGCGCAGAACAGAAGGTATTGGAGGCAGATGATCCACTGTGGCGACACACACACACACACACACACACTGTGTGTGTGTGTGTGTGTGTGTGTGTGTGACTTGAAATGTACACACACTTTGTTGTGATTCATTCAATGATGTGTCATGAGCGGCATAAACAGGCCACCATAGATTTTTTTCTGCATAACAAAAGCTTGAATTATGTTTTCCAAAGAACAAACTACCTTTCCCTGCACACACACACACACACACACACAAAAAACATCTTCTACTAACTTATGTTTCATTGCGTTTGTTTGTTTACTCACAATAAGCAATAAATTCCTTCCTCCGAACTCTAACCCGTGACTAAACATATTGTGGGAAGTAAAGGTCCTTCCTCCGTGGGCATATCCGTGGAAAAAAGTAAATGCAAGAATGTTAAAATAGACTTTCATATTTCCTCTGATGGAGGGGCCGAGCCCTCCAGTAAACAATCAAGCCGAGAAGACCAAGGTGTGAGAAACATGTACACATGGAAACACAAATAGATTCAATTACAACTTGAAAACTGTATTTATTTGTGCATCTATCTATCTATCTATCTATCTATCTATCTATCTATCTATCTATCTATCTATCTATCTATCTTTCTATCTCTAGCCATGTATCTACTGTATATCTATATATGTATATGTATATATATGTATATGATCATAGAACATATCAGTAGGCAGAAATTGTATTTTGGGTGGCCCTGTAAAAAATTAGGTGGGCCATCTATTTCCATGAAAAAGGACTTTAAAGTAGAAAAAGAACAAACATAAACAAGTTCAATGGGAACTGTGGGTTCAGTGGGGACTAGGAGTTTAGGGGGAACTGAGGGTTTAGGGGACTGGGTGTTCAGTGGGGGCGGGGGGTTCAGCCGCACTGGGGGTTCAGTGGTGGTTGGGGGTTCATAGGGACTGGGGGTTCAGTGGGGGCTTGGGGTTTAGGGGCGACTGGGGTTTCAGTGGAGCTGGGGGTTTACACTGACTGGGGGTTCAGTGGAGACTGGGGGTTCAGTGGTGGCTGGGAGTTTAGGAGGACTGTGGTCTGTCCTGCTGATATTCTCCTCTGAGCAGGTTCTGATCAAATGGTTCTCTATTTCCACACCTAAAGAATAACATTGTGTCCAATGTGTTATTAACAGTGTAATTCATCTCCCTGATTCTGTATTTCAATCTTATTTTTCAGTGCCTTTGCATTGTTTTTAAAACCATAAAGACTTCTAAACAAAACAAGAAAAACATGTTCAAGCTGTGGAGCTTTGCAACCCAAGGAAATCAATTTAAGAGTGGGAAATTATCTGCCCAAACCTGGCCTGCTCCTTTTCTTTCATAAGTGATGAATGGGGGGACATTGGAAATAATCATTATTAGGGTGTCCTGGACGATGACTCCACTTTCCACCAAAACGTTTCACTTCATACACATTGTCCAGAAAAATCACTATCACGCTGCTCATTCTGGAAGCAAATTGTACAGAGGAGAGGAGTATAAATAGTTATTATAAGTTATTTATAAATAGTAGAAAAATGTTAAACCGTGGAGATATTTCGTGAGATTACATGGGGAAACACACATACTTACCAAGACGCTAAACAGCATTGAACAACAACGATCGCACGTTTCCTTAAAAGCGATCATCCAGGTTTCACAATGTGAACCCGTTTTGATAGAGTTCAACCTTTAAATCGTACTACTTTTACACACACACGATGACATCATTGTGGAGGGGGTGTGTACCAACGTGTACCATCGAAGAAGAAATGCCGACGTCACTTCGGGGTTGACGATAAGGATCCGGGTTGACTTGTTTGTGAAAAATTTAGTCTCCGTGTTGTTATGGATTACAGGAAGCGGGTGGAAGAAGATCTAAATCATATCGCAGACCTTAATCTGACCAGTGTGATAGATCCAAGTCAGTGTAAGCAGCCGTACTGGACTTCATTTTCTGGCATGATAGTCAGTTCTCCGACAGCGACACAGAAAACGACAGCGATGCTGAAACTGATACCAACGTTATCCCAGACTTAGAGAACATTTCAAACAGCAGATTTCAACCTGAATGTGACGATGAAACGGAATATTTTCAAGAACCACCAGAGCAGACCGAGGATACGCCCGTTGTTGTTACAACGGGAGAAGTTGATGAGGTGATGAAGTCCGTTGAGGTTGGTGATGTAGATTATAAACAAGTAATAATGCACAAGATTCTCAAGTTTACCTGCAAATAAAGCCAGGGGCAAAAAGAAAATGAAAAAAGGCCCCAAACAGGCTCTCAGAGTGTAGCTGGGGTAAGGTGAGGTTAGCCCGAAAAATAACTCCAACAACTCTGAAGATATTTGGCATACACATATTAATATATTAAATGACACACTGAGGCTGATACAGAGACTCATATTATTGATTTATTTATTGTCTATTATTATTGATAGATTCTATATTTTGTTGTGTTGTCTGCACTTTTAAACTCCTAAATAATTCCAGTTTTATAAAACATGTATGTTCATACTGTTAAATAAAAGCCTTTTTAAAAACAAAAGATGTCAGTGTCAGTGACACTGGTCAACATTCCCTCAAAGCACAAGAACAAGGCAGAGATTGCCGCATTCAGCATTGTGTCAAGTCCCCATTCATCAGGGTGTCAGTCACCATGTGGAAGTAGCCAGGCTCTGTTGGTCCTCCAACCATTTGCATTGTGGGAGCTGGCTGAATGCCAAGTGTGAGGAAAAACTTTGAAGGTGATTGTCTCAGAATCACAGTTTGCCGCACCGTGACCATTAACAAGTCATAGCTTTAAAAATATTTACTTGATTTGCACAAGTGTCACCTTGTTTTGAAGCTCTGATTTTTTACTTTTAAATGATGCAAAAAAAAAGTCAAAAGCCACCAAATGTATCTAAAGTCTGCGGTGGGTCACATACGTGTGACCCACACATATGTGGGTCACACACAGACACACACATACATATACTGTATATATAAACATATACTGTATATATATATATATATGTGTGTATATATATATATATATATATATATCCAACCATATCTATTTGTCTATTACTATCTCGTTACCTATCCACTTATTTAATCGCTCATTAGTGTGCGTGTGTGTGCTATCATGATAGAAAAGGTTCAGAAAGCAAATAGTGTGAAATGAACTCAATCCCTTTAAGACATCAGCCATGTCACAGATTACTCAGCCTTCTCATTCTCAAATTGAAAAAGATGCATTAGGCTTCATTGTTTCATCTTGTGCGGATAGACACATTGGTAATATGTAAGAATGTTGAACTATTCTATCGTTCAATTTTCTTCAATATTTCAATATTTTAAGATGAAGAGATGAGAATATCATATGGTGGTTCTCAACTTTGTTGTCCGGGGATCCCATGGGGTCATTCAAGAGCTTCCAGGCGGTCTCCAGCAAAGTAATTAAGAATAAAACTTTATTACACACATTTCACTATTCATTATTTGATTTACAAGAGCACCATTAGAGAACATAGAATAATGACTGATTTCACTGTTATCTCCCTAACTATGAGTTAAATTGAAGGTGCTTGATGCGAAAAATAATGAGAATCACTGACATAGTGCATATCTAGGACCAGTGTGTTCATATATGTGACGCACCGCGTACTTTAGGGTCATTTGGCGGCTTTCAAGACTTTTTTTTGCATTATTTGAACATGGAGAATCACAGCTTCCAAACAAGGTGTCACTTCTGCAAATCAAGAAAATATTTTTAAAGCTATGACTTTTTAATGACAAGGGTTTGTCATTAATGACAACCATGTTTCTGAGATAATTACCGCCAAAGTTTTACCCGCACCAGGTTCATTCAGCCAGCTCCCAGAATGCAAATTGGGTTGGCGGGCAAACAAAGCTTCATGGCTACTTACCATATTGCTGAATGGGCCAATCACGAACAGCTCAACAACACACAACTCATTTTGTTTTTAAAAAAGCTTTTATGTAACAGTAAGAATATACATGTTTTATAAAAGTGGAATTATTTTGGAGTTTAAAAGTACAGACAACACAACAAAATGTAGAGTCTATCAATATTATGAGTCTCAGAAAATCTGAAATCTGAAAATCTGTCACCAACCTCAACGGACTTCATCACATCATCAACTTCTTCCGTTGTAACAACAATGGACGTATCGTCGGTCTCCTTCGGTGGTTCTTGAAAATATTCCGTTTCATCGTTATATTAAGTTTGAAATCCGCTGTTTGAAATGTTCTCCAAGTCCTGAGTAATATCAGATTCAGCAGCGCTGTCATTCTCCGTGTCGCTGTCAGAGAAATGACTATCATCGTTGAAAATAAAGTCCAGAACGCGCTACTAACACTGCCTTGGATCGATCGCATTGGTCAGATTTAGATCCGAAATATGATTCAGAGCTTCCGCCACCTGCTTCGTGTAATCCATAACGATACGGAGAAGAACGTTTTCACAGACAAGTGAGACTGAAACACCCCCGTGCTATGCTTTAAACCTCTGTTTACGGAAATAACGTAGGTGTGTGACGCGAAGGGTTTTTCTTCCCTGCCGTTTCACAACAGTGGCTCCGTGTGTGTAAGAGTAGAATGATTTAAAGGTTGAACTCTATCAAAACGGTTTCACATTCATCATCATCACATCACATGGAATATGGATGAATGATCTTCACCTGGACTCTCGCTTTAAAGGAAACGATCGATCGGCGTTATTCAGCACGGTACCGTGTCTCGGTAAGTGAACTGCGTTTCCCCATCTAAACTAACGCGAATATTTAACACAACGGTTTAACATTTTTCTACTATTTACAAACCAAACTCGGTTTTGAAAATAAGTTGAGAGATAAAAAAACACACAAAGGAACACGAATCTGGTAAAATCTAATTTTCCTTCAAAAAGGTTTTTTCAACCTATTTGGCTGCTCCTGGTGTGGTGTGTCACATATAGGGCAGCCTTAAACAGAAATAAAGGCCTTAGATCAAGGATAGTGGACACATTTAACGATGCTGTAGATGACACAACTAGATTTTTGCTCTTGCACTTGTTTCAAGTTAAAGGTTTTGAAAGTAGCCAGACAGAATTGCTTATTCCCAGAGCCCTGAAGTGAGACAGTTTCAGGGCTCTGAAGCTCAGTATCTACTAAGTTTGGAAAAATGGTGTCTAATAAAGTGATGATCGCTCAGTTATGGGTAAGCTCTGCTTCTGAGGTCAAGTGGCTCTGCTTCTCTTTTGTCCTTCTCTGCACAAATGAAAGGGTCCAAGTTTGTCCTTTGGATAATTAATTTGTGCAAATTTCCCACAGTAGATAGACGCGATCGATAATTTGGGATTTTTAAGGCCATATTTTCATATATGGGCCTACTGGAAGGGATCAAACTCACTGACAACTTTGAAGACTCCCCCTAAATCCCAATTGTCAGAGTGGAATCTCCAAAAGGAGCCAAACTTTTCATCACTATTGAGTGAGACTAGTGAGTGACGAGTGCGACTAATGAGGCAACTAATGAGCGAGACGTAGTTCACAAACCCTTTTTCCGCAATGTTAAACCTATCATAAAACAAATAACATTATTTGCTGTGTACTAAAGAAAAAAATGATTGGGTTCCACCCACCATGACCTAATAGTTCAATTGCTTAGATTGCAAGAAAGTAAAGCTATCCACATCACAAGAAACCAATTGTGGCAGTTTCGCCCACCACACACCACCCAAGTGATGTTTACAGGGACCTCACACAGTGACAGTGTCGTGTGGGCCCTGTGTGATTTTATTGGTTGACTGTTAATATTTGTATGCTAATTTATGCATGTTGACCTGTAATATGGGGGTGTGCTTCATGGACTATTTGGGACAGTGGGATCAATGTTTTTGCTGGTGGGTAGTTTTCCGTATGGTTAGGCACTAATCAGCAAGACCCAGCTGATGGCAATGAGACACAGCCTGCCAATAGGCGAGGACAGTGGACGACAACCGATTGGTTACTCCGTAAACGGACGGTAAATAAGAGAGGCCGACTGGAACTCGAGCACAAGTTCTCCGTGAGCCGCCAGGGGAGGACGAGTTCACCGCGAGCCGCTATGATCGGTTACTCGGTGCTGACACGGACACGGACACGGACACGGACACGGACACGGACACGGACACGGACACGTACACGGACACGGACGCGGACACGGACGCGGACGCAACGGCGGAATGTTCCGGCCCGGTTCTCTGCAGCGCGTTGACGGAGAAGACGAGTCGACGAAAGACATATGTTCTGCGATCTCAAGCACTTACTAAAGGAATGGTGACTTCTGGAATCCAGTAGCGCTTTTGTGTGAGTGGGCCGCCCCATTAGTGAAACGGGAAGGCTCATACTGTCTGTTTGTTCTGTCAGCTAAAGCGATCGATCCCCTCCTGGAATCCCAAGAGTGACGTCAGCCCTACCGTGGAACTCCAGGCCATTCCCTGCCTGTTGTCAAAGTAAAAGTCCTGGCTGCTTGGGATCGACTCAACTTAGGAGCCCCGCAACCGGTGAACTTTCTGCCAGGTCTGCGGTAACCATTGGCGGATCCCACTTTGCCTTGCTTGTGTTCTTTTATCGGTCGGGAGGGACCCCGAACGGACGATTTATCTGTCTGTTTGTGCCCTTAGTATTTTGTACCTTGTGGTAACCTGCCAAAGTGTTATATTTGGGGGTAGGCCTTACGCAGGCTACCAGTAAGGTTAGTGCGGTCCATAACTTATGCGTGCGACTGGTGTGCTGGTTTGAGAGATTTGTGGTAGTTCAGTCTCAAATCTAAAGGTTTGCCGTGAATGCATTTTTAGACAGTGTGCTGTCTCGTAAGCCCTGTGCATATATTCGCTGTAATTTAGACTGCTGTGTGGTTGTGATCGGCTCTAGGCCCCCTTATCCAGTGCAATTGGTGGAGTTATTATAATGGATGAATTGTAATAAAATAACTTCTTAATTGATGCTCGCTGCCTCTGTGTTGTGGTGTGTCCTGGGATTTCCTGCAGCAACTGGGTTGTCCTTAAGACTTTGTGACAACAGTACACAGTTAGTACATGTTCTAAAGAAGTGATGTAAACTTTGGCCATTAATCGTCGAGAGTTACATGAAAGAGGTTGACAACAGGCTTCGGCAGAAATTAAATATGGGTTGGTCAACTATTAACATTCCTTGGCCATTTTGACAACTTGGCATAACTATGTGACCTGACCTTTGTACCTATGTGACCCACCGCAGATCTTAGGTACTTTTGGTGCAGTTTGACTTTTTTCACTTCATTTGAAATTGGAGAATCAGAACTTCAAAAAGAGGTGTCACTTGTGAATGAAGCGACGGTTTTTAAAGCTATGGCTTGTTAATGATGAGGGTGTGGCAAACTGTTTCTCAGATAATCACCCTCAAAGTTTCCCCAACACTTTGACCCATTCAGCCAGCTCTCAGAATACAAACGGATTGGAGGACCAACAATAGCACAGGGCCACTTGCCACCCTGATAGATGGGGAAATCTCTGCATTGTTCTTGTGTTTATGGGGAATGTTAAACAGTGTCATCCACACACATCTTAGTTAAAAAAAGCTTTTAACAGTAAGAATATACGTTTTTTTTAAAAAGTTGAATTATTTAGAAGTTTAAAAGTGCAGACAACAAAAGAAGAATCTTTAACTATCACACAGCACACTACAACACATGCGCACACACTCATGCACATGCATTGGATGGTGGCCGGTGAAATGAGTCCTCTGCATTTAACCCATCTTGAATCTTGTCCATTGCTACTTGTTCATAATCTGCATCACCAACCTCAAAGGACTTCATCATGTTATTAACTTCTTCTGTTGTAACAACGGGCGTATCGTCGGTCCCCTCCGGTGGTGCTTCAAAATATTCAGTTTCATCATTACATTCAGGTTGAAATCTGCTGTTTGAAATGTTCTCCAAGTCTGTAAAAAAAGCCCAGTACGCGCTGCTTACACTGACTAAGATCTATCGCACTGGTCAGATTAAGGTCCCGATATGATTTAGAGCAGGGGTCTCAAACTGAACTTACGTCTACTGGAGGTAGTCTGGGTGAGGCTGTGCCGCATCAAGTATTCCACAAAAAAGTACAACTGATCCAATCTTTAATAACAGTTCAGAACATGAACGGTTCTTCAGAACAAAGGCTTCTCTTACCTACTCCTTGCTGCCAGAGACCTGGAAATGCTTCCTCTTACACAGCTGAGCCACATTTGGCTTGATGGATGAAGCAATTGAGACCCTCAGTATGGCTTGAAGATGCTCATCAGTGAGTTTGGACCTGTACTTTGACTTATTAAAGTTCATGGTGGAGGAGAGATGTCCATGTTACTCCACCTGTCTTGATTCTTAACATCAAGTCTATTGTCTCATGTTTTATATCTTTAATTTCTTGCTCTTTTTGATGAAATTGTTCTTGGTAAATTCGTTTTCTTTTGCGATTGTACATATCTGTCCCTTTTTCTTCTCTTTATTTCTCTTGTAACAATAATCTATAACTTCTTCTTTATAATATTCAGGTTCTAACCACCATTTGGCTTTTGTTCTTGCCGCCCATCTCCTGCTATTTGCCATCCATGTAATTATTTTCCCTTTCCTATTGCAACACTCTGCTGTCTTTATTAGGTCACTGATTACTCTTGTTGAGTCGGCCCACTTCCTAAGTCCTCTGTACCTTGCACTGGGTGACAGGATATATTTTCCTTCCACTTGGTGTCACTCGTTACTAATTTTGCGTTGGCTAACTTGTCAACAAACACCACCGGAAGCTGTCACGAGCCTGAGCAATAGCTGAAAAATAAAATAAAACGCCCAGGGCAACGACTCAGTAAAAAGGTGCGTGTGTGAAAAACGCGCGGGCCGCACTAACACTCAACTTTGATGTCAAGTAGGGGGACACAAAATATTGTCCCGCGGGCCAAGAGTTTGAGACCCATGATTTAGAGCTTCCAACGCCCGCTTCTCGTAATCCTTAACAACACAGAGATTAAACTTTCACAGACAAGTGAAACCGAAGGCCTACTCGTCTTGTTTACAGAAGTGACGTCAGCTTTTCTTCTTCGGTGTTACGCCCCCTAGATAACAATGTATCCCGGTGTGTGTATAAAGCACGTAAGATGTAAAGGTTGAACTCTATCAAAACTGTTTCACATTGTGACTTCACATCACATGGAATATGGGGGAATTAATTTTACCTGTAAGGTTGCTTTAAAGGAAATGATTGATCGGTGTTCATGCTGTTCAGCGTCTCGGTATGTGAACTGTGTTTCCCAATGTAATCTAACAGGAATACTTTAACTTCACCGTTATTTATCAACTATTCATAAATCAAACTCTCTTTCGAATATTATTTAGAGAAAAAACCACAAAGGAACACAAATCTGGAATTATCTAATTTTCCTTCTTGAAAGATATTTTCAATTCATTTGGCGGCTCATTGGGATTCTAGAAATGCGCGACAAGTTCGGTTTTGCTGCGGTGTGTCACATATTAGCTTCAAGACAGTTGCAAATCCTGCAGAGGTGGTCAAGTGAACTTAACCATATTCATTAGCCAGTTGAGTACTCGATAAAACAATAACTTTGTAGTTTTGCTAATTTGTGTCAAACAAACCATCATGCCCCTGACAGAACAATGAGTCATTGAGTGTTCAGAGCACAGACATGCAATTTTTCTAGAAATATTGTGCGAGCCCTTTTTAGGGTAAGTATACATTTTGCCTCTTGATTTAATTGACAGTTTTGGGCAGCCGACTTCACCCAAGCCCAAGAGTTTGAAAGGCATCAGCGTTCGATAGGAAAGTGAGTGGTTGACTGCGATTTCTGATAGTTTTGGTTTTTTTTGAATGGGCCAGACAGGGAGAAGCACAGTGTCCGATCTAGAACTTAATACAAACTCTTGGCCATAACTGCCGAGCTTGTCCGTTAGGCTTAGTTTTAACAAGTAGATTGATTCCTCACGAAAATGAACAAGCATACAGGAACAATCAAATCCACCAGTTGTAATTATAATTGAGTCCATTTTTTTTTTTTTCAAATGCACCATATGGTTCAACCTACATTTTCTTGCCATTGTGTGGGTGTGTGACTATACATTATGTGCATCTTGTTGCTTTTGGTATTCATGTGCTTTATTTTAATTAAATTCCCATAATTATTAATTCATATGTAATGTGTATGTGTGTTTGCATGTGTGCGTGTGTGTGCAGGATATACAGCATTATGTAGCCTAGTTTTATTGCACTGAGAAGCAACACCGCAGAAGCAAAAGGCCATCAGCCGCCCCCCACACCCCAACCCACACCTACAACGGCGGTGCTCTCCGCACCCCCTCCTGGTCGCAGCACATCCCAAGCCACAAGGCGCAAGCCGTCAGGACTCCAGCCAGGCCGTGAGGGGGGCCCCACCCTACCGCCCACCGGCCAACCACGCCCTCACACCGACCCGGCAGCGACCAGCCACCAATCTGTGCTGTTGGTAATTGCTGCAGGGTTGGGGCTGCAAGTCCTTCAGGCAAGTCGAACCCGCAGACCCTGGTCCGATGGAGTGTTGTTCGGAGTAGGATTGGTGTGCCAGTGTATGTGTTCTAAGCTAATGTGAGTGGGATTAAAATTTTGGGACGGACAAGAAGCACGCTTGGGCAGGAGCATGACAAGCAAGATGGCAGCTGCCTCCCCACCCACATAGCCTGCACCCCGCCCATCCCTCGGTCTATTGTGTGGTGTATGTGCTGAGTATGAGTTTTGGCACTGGGAGAGACAGGCGAGTCGCGACCGGATCGATCCAGGGGCGCAGCAGGCTGGGAAACAACCACGCAGACCCCCTTCCCCCAGACCCAACCGCGCCCCAGTGCGTCCACCTCCCGTACCTGGTACGCCATGTCGGGCAGCTCCGCGCCCCCATCAGGCCCCTGGTCAATCCCCAGCCGCCGAGCATGCAGACTACAGAAGAGAGCAAATGATTTGTTTATACTAAACAACAAGTTGAGTCAGTATGGTCACAAGAATTTTTATTATTACATTTATTATTGTATTTATGACATTTAACTTTTAAGAAATGCATCATTGTAAGATGCATGCAAATTATAACCTATTGTTATTTTTGATATGAATATTGTATTTTTTGCACCGGCAAATCCCATAATATGCTATGCTAATATTCTAAGTGTAAACTGTAGATGTAGGAAGACGTGCGATTATAAATGTATCTATGTAGTAGGTATTATTATTATTACTTGTATCTCCACTTCCGCAAAGTAATTGCAGTGTTACAGCCGAGCGAAAAAATCAGTAAACCAAAGAAGTACATTTAATTCTGAAAAAAAATATGGCAATAACAAATAAATGTTAAACCAACAATTTAATAAGAATAGAAACAACTAGCAATATACAATGAACCAATAATTAAAAAGAAGGAAAGATTTGCAATATCGGTGATACAGAGGGTACAATAACCCTCTGGATCACTCTGAAACTTTACATTTACTTTGTGTGCCACCTCAGCACCATAGCATGGCTAGCCTTTGCACTAAATCTGCTAATTTAGTGTTTGGTAGAACTGTTAAATATGTGTTGGCAATCATGTAAAATGGTAAAGAACACAACAAAACTAATTAAATTGGAGTTTCCCAGAAGCATCAGCTGTGGATCAGGATCAGGAGGGTAACATAGCCGAAGCCAAGACAACCATTATGATTTTGTCAAGGTTCTATTTCCACCTGATTCCTTTCAGAGCCGTGGACGTAATTCTGCGTTTAGGTTTTAATTTGTCTCAGGGTGAGGTCGCTTGCTCAACAATTCAAAAAAATGTACAATAACCCTCTGTATTACCGATTCACATTCTGACAAAAGTAGGAAATGAACAGAAAAGTTGAAAATTGTCAAAATTGTACAAAGAAATATCGTAATCTATAAAATCCATATACTGTGTGTACAATTCATAAAATTCATTTTATCAGCGCTACCATAAATCGCTGGATCCTGTTTTCACGGCAAGTGCAGCACCTTACACAAAACCCGTGGCTCCAGTCATTATTTAGAGTAACAAAGAGGAAAAAGCATGATTCATCGCTCTCTCCATATCCATCCAGTGTCCTTCGCTCGTGTGAAAAGGAAAACGCTGATGAGATGGCTTCCCCTTGTAAATTACTGTACACATTCAATACCAGTGTGTGTGTCTGTGTGTGTGTGTGTGTGTGTGGTCCCCGAAATAATGCACACGTGTAATTGGATTATAGAAATCTGATTATCCGCTTCCAAAACAATATTTCTTCTTTGCTTTCATTTAAGGGAAATGTGCAACTCCCTGGCTTGCGAATCAGGGGATTTTGCCAGATTATGCCATAAATTGGGAAGGGGATTTTGGTAATCTAGATTACCGACGTGATTTATTTTAGAAGTGATTTACTTAAATATGTTTTTTTTTATTCTTCTTTTTCTATGCTAAATAGTACAGAATGGGGGAGAAGTGTTCACTTTACCTCTCCAAACTGCTGTGTGTTTGTGTGTGTGTGTGTGTGTGTGTGTGTGTGTGTGTGTGTGTGTGTGTGTGTGTGTGTGTGTGACAGGTGGTCCCCAGTTCGTAGGTTGTAGGAGATCAGCCCGACACAGGCCAAGAGTGGCATTTTCAGTGCCCTCCAACAAAAAGACACTTGTAAAATACCAGCTTATTGGAGAAAGGGGGCAAAATGGAACAAGCCCAGAGCAGATGGAATCATGTCATGACAAGGGCTCCTCCTGTGTGTGTGTGGGGCTGGGGGCTTCTGTTGCTCTTTGATTGCTCTAATGAGCAACAGGCGTACAGCCACCCTGGTCCCAGGCCCAATTACATAGACCCGGGACAGATGTGGCTGCTTGAAACACAAGACCCCCACACCCTATAGGTATATAATGACAGTCGCATAGTTGGCAGGTAAACGTGTGTGTGTGTGTGTGTGTGTGTGTGTGTGTGTGTGTTTGTGTGTGTGTGTGTGTGTGGGGGCGTGCGTGTGTGTGTGTGTGTGCGTGTGTGTGTGTGTGTGTGTGTGTGTGTGTGTGTGTGTGTGTGTGTGTGTGTGTGTGTGCGTTAGAGAGACATGTAGTCCACAATTTGTAGGTGTATGATGATAGTGTCTTCTTTGTCAGGTAAACATGTGTCTGTGTGAAATAGGTGGCCCGCAGTTCGTAGGTCAATGATAACAGTCCTCTTTTTGTCAGGTAGACATGATTGTATGTGTGTGTGTGTGTGTGTGTGTGTGTGTGTGTGTGTGTGAGAGAGAGAGAGACAGACGGTGACCATTTTCCAAATAAACAATGACAGTCCCCTCTTTTTCAGGTAAACATGTGTTTGTGTGTGTGTGTGACAGGTTGTATCCAGTTTGTAGATAAACGATGATGGTCCCCTCTTTGTCAGGTAAACGTGCTTGTGTGTGTGTGTGTGTGTGACAGCAAGATTCAAGATTCAAGACGTTATTTGTCATATTCATATACATACGGTCAAACATCTGCAGTGAAATGTGAAATAAGCTCTAAAAATATTTTAATTTGCGTAACCGACACGAGGCGCACGTGCAGGCGGCCGCAAGGGGCAGCGCCACAATCGCGATTCTGGGTTCTATAATTATATATATATGACTCTATATGACAATATATACTGTATTTATGTATGTACAGTGTTCAACAGCAGCACCCATTTTGTAGGTAAACCAAGACAGTCCCCTCTTTGTCAGCTAAACATGTGTGCGTGTGTATAAGACAGTTTGTAGGTAGATGACTGTCCCCCCTTTGTCAGGTAAATGCACGTATGCCAATTTGACTGTTTTCACTGACAGTAAATACTGTAAACATGCTGTTGTCCTGTAAACAGATGGCTGCCTTGCTCAGGTGGACAAAGTGCATGCGTGATTAGGATCCGACAGCATGGAAATAATCCATCAGAAATGTATCCTATCCCCCTTGAATTAATCACTGCATATTTCAATCAATGATTAAATTATTTGAAAGGTGATGTAGCAGTTAGACCACACACACACACACACACACACACACACACACACACACACACACACACACACACAGTCTCTGCTTTGTAATTTACTCATAAATTGGTAATTCTGAGTGGTGAAATCACAAAGATACAGAACAGACACTGACAAAGAGGAGATGTAAGTTGGAAGTAGCCATTACTAGTTTGAAGTGGCAATCCCTAAAATCATCAGGTGTTGGGTGGATTACGCTGCGAGTCCCAGATATCCAATCGAAACTGGGCCTTTCCCTTTTTGCACGTGCCCGACTTTTGCATTCTTGCGGTTTAGGCAGACCCTGCCACAAACATTGGAAGCAAGCACATGCACAACGCAAATAAATTGAATGGCTGTTTCTTAATATTTGAATGAATCAAACAGATTTGGGGAATGCCTCGTTCAAGTAAATTTTCGAGAAATATTCAGTATGATGTTGAGATGATGAGTGTCGGTCATAATTTGATGATCCTGCAATGTGTTGAACTGTGAATATAGCCAAAAAATGTGTAATGTGTAATGGCCAACTGCTTTTCACCAATAATGCAAAAATAATCCTTGTTAATAGGAAAAAACATTTTTTTTAAATTTATTAAAGTGTTATTATTGAATTCTCAGTTTTCTATCACACTTCGTACAGATATTAGTTGGTTCCAAATATAACAGTAGTGGAGGACACTGCTGATTTGATCTGCTTTTAATGGGAATGAGGAAAATTTGGTATTGATTGCTCTGGCAGTGGCTAAAATTAAGAGTTTTAGTTTTGAGCAGTGAATGAATCACTCAAAACAAATTAGTTGGAATGCATTAGTTGGAATACTTTCAACAGTATTCTTTGATGGTGAGTTGTGGTGGAGTGATTACATTACGGCCACATTACGTGATTTTTTTCAGTCATGAACGACAATGAAAAGATTTGTCTGGCTTCGCCATCGTTGTGAAAATGAAGGACGTTACATTGGTGCAAAACAAAACGCTTTTTGGTTGCTCCTAGCTTGTGTATGCCATGAGAAAATCTTGGAAGAATGAATGCGTTGGCTCTATGGTTTTAGTTGACAAAAACTTGAGAGAGAGAGAGAGAGAGAGACAGAGAGAGAGAGAGACATGGAAAATGTGAAATATAAGTCCCTTTTACACAGCTTGTTCAAGGCGGGAATGTTGCGCCATTTTTCAGCCTCGCCGTTCTGTGTAAAAGGTATGAACACAGAATGGGGGGACATTGCTGATCTGGCGCTGAGCCGGTAGCTGAGGTCGTCACTGAGTGGACACGACGTCTGTTTGAAAAGGACAGCCAGCATGCACAGGGGTGAGACGTTTTGATGACGTGTTATGTGTGCGACCCGCCACCGTGACTGCTGATTTCACATGGAACACTGTAAACGGCAGGGATGGACTGGATTTTAGGAGCACTTGGAGCAATGGGCCGGTCGCTCTGTGGGCCGCCTGAGCATTTCATCACAATACAAAAACAAGAGCGAAAGAGATCAGAGAGATCTGCCCAATTTGATTATGCACCAGTCCTCATGATCAAAGGGGCTGACGACGTGCATCTTTCTTGCCTTAGTTGAGAAAGGTGTTAAGAACACATGGTGCCGGGCATGGAAAGAAGAAGCTGGTGGAGACAGGACGTCGTTTGGCACTTGGTGCCACAAATTAAGGGAGCCGGGTGCTTATTTCTGCACGGTGTGCTCAAGGAGGCTACTCTACGGCACCAGTGAAAAAAAAGTGCTCTTTCGTCATGAATTTTGTAAACTTGTAATGTTATGTCATAAATGTTGTGGACTTGCAATGTAATTTTGTAAAATTGCATACATCCACGACACCAGTGAAAAAAAAGTGCCCTTTCGTTATAAATTTGATCCCCGTCACAAAGTTGCCGCCCGCACTCTCCGACATGTAACCATGTTACCGGGAGTGACAGTTACGGTGCCACTTCCGACATCAATGTCCGACCGTGTTTGTGAAGCCCTGTTTGTTTCTTCAACCCAGAATAGAGTCAATGCCTTGAAAAGGAAAGGCTTAGATCAGTTGCAGGACTTTGTTTACAACCCAAAAAGAATGAAGTATAATGTATGATGAATAATGTAATAAGTAATAGTGGCCATCTTGATTTCTCTAGTTTATCTGTCCTATAAGGACATAAATGTTACCGAATTGATTCATCGTTCATTTTTTATTTTCCATTATTTAATTATCTCAGAAGTTTTTCAAGAGGAAGCACTTCAAAGATGCAAATTTTTAACATTCCACTTTAAAGTTACAGTATTGCAGTATTGTATACAGTCTTCATTCAGTATGCAATGCACATACTGTTATAAATACAATTCTTTGTCGTTTGACGGAAGTGCTACTGTGCTGCCTACCAGCGTCGCAAATATCTGATTGCGAGTTGAGCGTACAAGTGAGGGGGTAGATATGATAAGGAAAGTGGTGATTTTCTATAAATACTTAATTTTATATCTAAATAATAAAAAGATTATATAATTTTATTTTAAAGGAATGTATTATATAATAAAATATTTTCTCGTAGAAATAGCTTCCACGTTCAGTGTTCCAGTTTCTGATAAAGTCAAAGATTGTTCATTCATTGTTCATTTCCGACAAGTGTCAAATTGTTTATAAAGGATGGGGGGTGATATTAGCCGATTAATCAGCTTTTTCCTGCTCCAAGCTATCGCTTTTATATCAGCCATTAAAAATACACTATCAGTCGATCTCTATTTCAGAGGTGCAGTAAACAGAGGGACGTAACATGCATGCCCATGATTATTGAAACATATTGTGAAAATGATATGGAAATAAAGCTTTTCTTTGATCCAAGACAGCCCTAGTATATCAGACCATTATTGATTTGTGTCTATTCATTCATGTCCAGGTTAGGTCCAGTTCAACAGCTGCAGAGGAAGGAAGTCAGCAGGAGTGTAAGGGAAAGCCAGGAGGAAGCCATTTCCCCCTTTGATTAATTGACATGCCCAAAGTCAGACAACTTAAAAATGCTTTTTTGTTTCCATCCACCACAAAAATATGAAATTTTTTTTTTTTTTTTTTTTAAAGATGGCACCATTCGAAAGTGGCTCACATACAGTGAAGAACATCACACTTTGCATTGCTCAGCTTGTATGGCAATTGCAAAGCCTACTGACAGCAATGCTTTCACAACTACCATGAAACATTGGAAAGATGTCCACCAATGTTTAGAGGAGTGTGAAAAGAGTGCCATGCACAGGAATTGTGCTGAAGCATACTTTTTAAGGGCTTCCAAAGCAGACAAAGTTTGTTAAGTGGCAGTCAGATGTTAGCTCACAGAGAGCAAGTCCACAGGCAACGACAGGTGCTGGAGAGTGTATTACGTAGTTAAAGTCATTGGCAAAAGGAGGCTTAGCTACAGGGGGCAGTCTAAGGCTACCCGCACTTTAGATGACCCCAGTATCGATCATGGCAATGTTTTGAAGATGATCATTCTACTTGGAAAGTATAACGTCTGCTTAAAAGAACATTGATCAAAGTGCATTAAAAAAAGAAAGCAACTTCATCAGGCCGGATTAAAAGGCAGAGGTTCTATTATCACACTCCTCTCAAAAAATACAGTCAACACATTCAATACCACAATTCAAAATATTATGCAGGAAACTATTTCAGGTAATATTGAGAAAGCTGGCATGTTCTCTGTCCAACCTGACACAACTCAGGACAAAACCTCTCAAGACCAGTGCTCTGTCATTCTCGGATATGTGACAAGTGTCACACACGAGAGGCTTGTGGCTGTTGTGAAGTGTGAGGCATCTATGGGACAGTACTTTGTCCA
This sequence comes from Zeus faber, assembly GCF_960531495.2. Lineage (NCBI taxonomy): Eukaryota > Metazoa > Chordata > Actinopteri > Zeiformes > Zeidae > Zeus > Zeus faber. Next base: position 7,430,823 of record NC_137199.1, on the reverse strand, counting down.
ATTGCTGACAGAGGTAGGCATTGATAATGCCACAGACGGAGCTCCCATTATGCAAGGCCAATATGAAGGCTTATCTGCTCTGTCTGTCCTCAAAGCCCCTCAATCAAGTACATGTGTGGTGCTATGCATATGTTCTGAATCTTGTCTTGGCTGATACAACAGAAATTGTCAAAGCAAGAGGGTCACTCTTCACTGTTCTTCATGACTTCGCTGTGTTTCTCCGTGAGTCCTACCAGAGGATGAATGTCTGGGAAAAGGACTGCCAGAACACAACATACATGACATACAAACATGACATAGTTTCTCCAATTGGAGAAACACACGGGTGGGCTAAGTAGAGTAAATTGAAGAAGGTCTTTGGATTCCTTGGAAACCCAGACCAGGGGTTTTATGTGGATGTGCTCCTCACACTGTCAGTCTTACAAGGACAGGCAACTATGAAGACCAGTGCACGAGTCAAGGCAAGAGGATTTTTAGAGGGTCTGCTCAGGTATGAGACAATACTGATGGCTTCAAATACTTGCAGTCAAGTGGAATTGACACTCTCTCTGCCCATTAAATGGTTGTGGTTACACAAGTGGAATTGAAGGGCATGTCAAGAGACTTTGACGGCATTAAAGTAGCTGCAGACAGATTTGTTTAGTGGGTAAATAACAAGCGAGAGGAGCAGGACGAGGAGACAGAGTTGGAGGTGGAGGTCACTCTGCCACCGAAAGGGGCAAGTAAAAATAAAAACATGCCTGGAGAGATCAGAGATCATGAGGTGGTGAAAGATGATGCAGAGAGAGGCAATGAAATTAAAGTCCACAATAGAGTTGCTGCCGTTAACGGTGTTACATGGTGTTCGGGCACCGATTACATTACTTGCCTACCGTCACCACCGTCGTTTTGCTCTTTTTATTTTTATTTTAATAGAAATAAAACCCATTTAGTTAATTTTCACGTATCACCACCAATATTAATCAAATAAAAAAACAGTAATTTGTAAACTTGAGAAGTGTGTACTTGCTTGATACTTTAATACTTAATACTTTAATACTTAGTCGGACGCTACAAAAGTGAAAATGAAAGTGTTGCAGCACAGTCTGCGAAGACACATTTCACTTATCATGGGAGGAGAGGAGAGAAAGAAGGCTATAACTTACATCAGGTCTAAATCGGGACCTGTCTTCCTCCATGCGTAGTTAGCGCCTTTGTATAAGGCCATTGTAACTTGTCCTGTGTTACTGGTAACACTGGTGTTCTCATGACTTTATTAACCTGTGAGAACAATTCCTCACCCTGGCATCCCTACTCTACAATCAAATCATGGACACAGTAACTGAGAGCATCCAGGGATGGTTTCTTACTTATGGTACTCTAAATGCTGACCTAGCTTCTACCTTCTGGACCCTAAAAACCTCTCCCAAGTTAGTGCAAGAGATGTGCCTCACACAGCACTTTAAGACTCAAAATACGCAAACACCAAAACATCAGCATTGGAGGAATGCAGGAAAAGGACAAGTGGAAGCTGAACTTAATGGAGAAGAAGATAAGGCGGAAGTGATTTGTAAAAGCTGAAAAGAGTGTGCATTGTTTTATGCCGGATACAAGTTCCCTCTCAGTCACCCAGGTAGCCTGAGTCAAGTTTCTCTACCTTGAAGCACATTGAAAGCAGACTCAGAAGCAACCTTCATCTTTCTAGGTTGCCCGTCATCAATGCCACCCACATCTCCATCCCCACCACCTTCCTCCACCCTAAAGTGAGGATACGGACAATATGCTCAGTAGAGTACAATATTAACAGTACTTAATTTTTGTCCAATTTCAGATATTATTTATAATTTTTGGATCAGCAATACTCTATCACTTGTACAAATATAATGTAGCTGGTATGTGGTTTGTTTATTTTAATATTATCTTATTGTTTATAGACCAGCAATCTTTTTTTAGTTTATCTAAAAGTGTTGAGCAGTTGCGAGCACATAGGGAGGGGGGAGCTCCCACTCGTCCCCAGTGCTGGCGGAACCTCATTTGTGCACAGGGAGCAGGAATACTCGCTTGCGAGGAAGGTTTTTCCGCTCGCGGATACTGTCCTGTGCGCTCGCAGAGTCTCGCGAGGATGGTTTTCCACTCAAAGAATTATTAACAGTGTGTTTTTATTGGAGATTCATTTATTTTCATTTCCTAATTGAATGACTCAAAAAAGGCACGGTAATGGGGACACACTCTCAGTCGCCCTCTTCACTCCCCCACCAACATGTGAATAAAGTTATTGCGTGTCACCGCAAGATTTTCAGATGCTCCATCTGGCCACCCCTATGAAAAATTTCTGGGGGCGCTACTGCCCTCACAACAGAATTACAGCCGCATGTTATGAAAGCAAGGAGCTTACTACTATGCATAGCTGCTGCGGCTGCCTGCCAATCTGGAGTTTTGCACTGCAGTGAGGGAGCCAGCACGGCTTAAATAAAAACCATGGATTGTCTATAAAGTCTGTAAAGATGACACTCTCTAAAAATCACACACAGGGGCGGCATTATGCCGGCTTTGTTACGTTCAATGTAAAAAAGCCAAACCGCGATACTGATGGGTCTTCCTCACGGCAGTATTGCCAGATGTATAAAAACGGCTTTCGATCCACAGTGGGCTCAGAACTAGATTAAAACAAAGCACGGATTCTTTAGAAAATGAAATACAATGAAATCAAATAAATTAATAGGTAAAATTAATAATAAATAAATAATATAATAATAATCCATCAAAAATAAAATACAAAAAAAATACAAGGGCCGAAGACAGAGGAGAAGCGAAGGAAAGTGAGAAGAAAGGAAAATGAAAAGAAGATAGCGACTTGTTTATGGTACGTTGATTTTGCAAGCTACCAGACACTGCTGTCCTCCTTCTCTTCCAGCTTCATTGCTGCTAAGAAGGCTTTCTTCAACGACAGGATCAATGGTGCCACGGACACACGTTAAGTTATTCTCCACCTTTAAGTCTCTGCTCTACCCTCCACCACCTCCTCCAGCTACCAACCTCACTGCTGATAGCTTTGCCTCCTTTTTTATTGGCAAAGCGGCAGCTATCAGCAGCCAATTCACCAAACAATTAACTCACAACCTGTCTACTCCGGCTCAAGACTCATTGTTCCCTGGCTTTACCCCTCTTGCTGAGAGTGAGGTATCTAAACTACTAACATGTAGCCGTCCTACTACCTGTCCGCTAGATACGATCCCATCTAACCTCTTTCAAGCCATATCACCGACTGTCACCCCGGCAATCACACTTTTGATGAAATCTTCTATCACTTCTGGCACATTCCCCTCTCTTTCAAAGTGGCTAGGGTAGCACCACTGCCCAAAAACGTTCACTCTATCCCACTCGAGTGGAAATCTATCAGCCGGTCTCACTCCTCCCATTCCTTTCCAAAACCATTGAGAGGGCGGTCTCTAGACAGGTTACAGAATTCCTGTCAAGAAACAACCTCCTTGATCCATTTCAATCTGGCTTCAAAAGTGAACACTCCACTGAAACAGCCCTGTTGTCTGTGACGGAAGCCTTAAAAACTGCTAGAGCTGCTGCCCAATCCTCGGTTCTCATTCTGCTAGACTTATGAGCTGCTTTTGACACTGTCAATCACTGCATTCTCCTGTCCATACACTTAAGCATGGGCATCTCTGGCAGTGCACTTTCCTGGTTCGAATCTTACCTCACTGGGTGTTCGTTCAGTGTGATATGGCAAGGCCAGTTGTCTGTGCCTCACCACCTCACCACTGTGGTGCCCCAAGGATCTGTGCTGGGACCTCTCCTCTTTGCCATATACACCACCTCGCTGGGCCCGATCATTCGCTCGCATGGTTTTTCATATCACTGCTATGTGGATTATACTCAACTCTATATGTCCTTCCTGCCTGACCACCCCAATGTCTCGACGCGGATCTCGGATTGCCTCGCTGACATATCCATGTGGAGGAAGGATTATCATCTTCAACTAAACCTGGCAAAAACGCAACTGTTGGTCTTCCCGGCCAAACAAGGTATTTATCACAACATTGATATCAAAATTGACTCTTTGTCTTTTGCTCCTACCAAGGCTGCAAGGAATCTTGGTGTCATTATTGATGACCAACTGACATTCTCGGACCATGTTGCCGCCTTCTCTCGGTCCTGCCCCTTCGCACTATTGAACATCTGAAAAGTCAGGCCGTACCTGACCCAATATGCCACTCAACTGCTGGTATAAACCTTGGTGATTTCCCGCCTCGACTACTGCAACGCTCTCTTCACAGGCTTGCCGGCTTGTGCGGTGAAGGCACTGCAGATGATACAGAATGTGGTGGTGCGACTGGTGCTCAACCAGCCAAAGAGGGCACATGTTACTCCACTGCTTATCGAGCTCCACTGGTTACCTGTAGCCGCTCGCATCAGGTTCAAGTCTCTGATGCTTGCCTACAGAGTGATTGTCGGGAATGCTCCCACTTACTTAAATGCTCTTGTAAGAGCACGGAACCCCCCCCGAATGCTGCGGTCGTCAAATGAGCGTAGCCTGGCTCTGCCGGCTGCACAACCACGGCAATCCAGGCTATTCTCATTTGTAGTTCCACGTTAGTGGAACGAGCTGCCAAAAAACCACCAGAGCAGGGGCCTCCCTCTCTGTCTTAAGAAGCACTTGAAGACCCAGCTCTTCAGAGAGCACCTCCTCTCCTAACCTACAATTACTTAGCACTACTTAGCAGTATCTATTTATTGTTACACTAATGTTTCTGTTGCAATGTAGCTTGAATGTTATTCTCCGTTGTAAGTCGCTTTAGATAAAAGCGTCTGCCAAATGACTAAATGTAAATGTAAATGTAATGGTGAACTATATGCCATTAAATACATTTTGATAAAGGTCATGCTACACACGGTGATGTTGTTCAAGATTCAAGATTCAAGATTTTTATTCGTCACTTACATATGCATACTTTCATACATATATGCAGTGAAATGTAATGCAATGCACCCGGTGATAACACACAATATGTCCTAGGAAAAATTTTTAATAGCCCAACAAACTGACTCCTAAAACGTAATATAGTAAGTCGAATACTTATAGAATAAAATAAAAATATATAGAATAAAATAAAATACAATAAAAATAAAATGAAATAAAATGGAATAGATAGAGGGAATATGCTTATGTATATGGAATAGGCAATTATGTAAATACAGATATGTGCATTAAAGTGGCATGTGAATAAAGTGAGGTAGTGTTTGGCATAATACAGCACAGTATACAACAGTACGGCGCAGCAATACGGCATCACGAACAACCCTGAACAGTGACACAGTATGCGGTGCAGTATGCTACATACAGTACAGTAAGGTAGTGGAGCCTATGTGTGTGGCTCAGTGAGGACCCCTGGTGAGGTCAGCATTGACAGTTCTAATGGCTTGCGGGAAAAAACTCTGTCTCAGTCTCTCTGTTCTCGCTGTGTGACTGCGGAGGCGCTTGCCTGACCGCAGCAGCTGGAGCAGTCCGTTGTTGGGGTAATGAGGATCCTTCATGATCCTGCGGGCTCTGCTACTACACCTCCTGGTTTTTACTCCTGCAAGGGGGGGGGGGGGGGGTAGTTCCAGTGGTACGTTCAGCTGAACGCACCACCCTCTGCAGGGCCCGCCTGTCCTGAGCAGTACAGCTCCCAAACCAGGCAGTGATGTTGCCTGTCAGGATGCTCTCCACTGCTCCAGAGTAGAAGGACTTGAGGATCCTCACCGAGACCCGGAATTTCCTCAGCTGCCTGAGGTGGTAAAGACACTGCCTCGCCTTTCTCACCAGAGTGTCTGTGTGTACAGTCCATGTTTAGTCCTCTGTGATGTGGACTCCCAGGTATTTGAAGCTGCTCACCCTGTCGACAGAAGTCCCATTAATCACCAAGGGCGCGTGCGTCCTCGATTGTGATCCACGCCTAAAGTCCACAATCAGCTCCTTGGTTTTGCTGACGTTCAGGTGGAGGCTGTTGTCCTGGCACCAGAGTGACAGGTCAGCCACCTACTCACGGTAGACCTTCTCGTCGCAGTCGGTGATCAGGCCCACGACCACGGTGTCGTCAGCAAACTTGATGATGGTGTTGGAGCTGGACCTGGCCACACAGTCGTGTGTGTACAGGGAGTACAGTAGGGGGCTGAGGACGCAGCCCTGGGGGGATCCTGTATTCAGGGTGAGGGAGCTTGACATGTGCTTCCCCACCCTGACCACCTGGGGGCGGGCTGTGAGGAAGTCCAGGATCGAGGTGCACAGCGGAGCATTCAGTCCGAGCTCCTTCAGCTTGACAGCCAGTCTGGTGGGGACTATGGTGTTGAAAGCTGAACTATAATCGATGAACAGCATTCTCACATAGGCCCCCTTCTGGCCATCCAGATGCGTGAGCGTGGTGTGCAGTACCTGAGAGACCGCGTCATCCGTGGATCTGTTTTGCCGGTACGCGAACTGCAACGGGTCCAAGGTGCGGGGGAGGGAGGCGCAGATATAATCCTTAATCAGCCTCTCAAAACACTTCATGACCACCGAGGTGAGGGCCACCGGATGGTAGTCATTCAGGCAGGTTGGAGAGGCGATCTTCGGGACAGGAACGACAGAGGACCTCTTGAAGCAGGACGGGACCACTGATTCAGCCAGGGAGATGTTGAATATTGTAGTGAACACCGGAGCTAGCTGGTTAGCACAGGTCTTCAATACTCGCCCAGATATGCCATCTGGGCCCGCAGCTTTCCTGGTGTTCACCTGCATCAAAGCCCTCCTGACCTCGTGCACGGACACTGAGAGTGCGCGCTCATCCCCACCGGTGTAACTCCAATTAGCCGTAGTTCTTGTACGGTGTGTAACAATGGTCCAGAGTTCTATCTCCCCTGGTGGCACACATGATGTGTTGGTGGAAATTAGGCAGAACTTTTTTAAGGTTGGCCCTGTTAAAGTCCCCAGTCACCACCACAGCCGCATCGGGATGTCTGTTCTGAAATCCGCACAACACATCGTACAGAACCGACAGAGCTGCGTCGGTGTCCGCTTGCGGTGGGATATAGACGGCTGTAATAATGACCGTGCTAAATTCCCGGGGAAGGTAAAAATGGACGGCATAGTATGGTCAGCTGTTCCAGGTTCGGCGAGCAGGAGTGGGAGAGGAATTTGGTGTTGTTGGCGTTACACCAGCGGTTGTTTACCATTCGGCAGACGCCTCCACCTTTGGATTTCCCCGACTCTCCCGTTCTGTCGCCATGGAACACGGAGAAGGCCTCGGCTGGAAGGATGGCTTCATCCGGTACCAGTGGGTTCAACCATGTTTCCGTCAGACAGAGGACGCAACAGTTCCTCGTGTCTTGCTGGAATTTAATCCCCGCTCGAATTTCATCCATCTTGTTCTCCAGGGACTGGACGTTGGCAAGAAGGATACTTGGCAGAGGTGGACGGTAAGGTTGCGTCCTCATTCTGACCCGAATGCCGCCTCGTTTACCTCGGTGCTTCCTCCGTGGGCCCACTCGTGGAACAGCGGCTCCATTTTTGTTGTTGTTGTTGTTGTTGAGAGTGTTCCCACGTAGGATTTCCGCCGGCCACTCTGCTTCCACGGATAAAAAGTTCCAAAGTTAGGGACATTTTTATATCCATGAGTGCATCGCGGTCGTATGAAGTAACTGTCGATGCTTTTTTGGCGTACATTATGATAGAAAATGGAAAAAAGACTTGGATGAAATTCAGTGGATGATAGTCAATATAAAGATGCAGGGAACCATCTTTCTTTCCCACAAAGAAGAAGCCTGCCCCCGCTGGTGAGGAGGCCGGGACATGCTGAACAGCTTTGTGCCGGCAATCTTGACACAAAATCTGAAACGGAGACGACACATTGAGGACCAAAACTGCCAATCACGGCACACAAAAGTGGAAAAGGGATCAATGAGCGAAAGAGAGAGAGAGAGAGAGGGAGCAAGAGAGTCAGGATTCATTCAGGTGCTTAAATCTATTCTACACCTCCACCTCCCTGCTCTTTTCCCAACAATGGGCGGTAATTTCCCATGTGTAAGCTTGCTTTAGCCAGAGTGTCAAAAATAGAAGGCAGAAGCAAGAAGCATGTTGAAGTCCCACGTTGACGGTTTATTTACGGTTTAATTAACAAAATCCCTGTACCAAAATAATTAAAAAAATAAAAAAGTAATATAACTGAGCATAAAATAGCTCTCTTGAATCATAAATACTGGTAGAAATCAATGGCATATGTTTCAGCAGCACGTTCAAAACCTCCTCCTTTGCATGGCCCATACAACTGCTTAAATAGAAAACAAATCTCTCCAGTCAATCAATCTGGAAATTCTCTTCCTCACTACAGGGGTGAGCTCTATAATGACTCAAATAATCAGGCAAGAAAAAAATACATACCCTTACCCTCTGTAATGACATAATTAATACTAATTGGGAATAACGCAAAAAAAACAAAAACTGATCTCATTGCCAAAATGAAAACTCAAAATTAACACAATCCACAATCTGATAACCTCATGTCATATGGCCCAATTACACTGGGCGTGATGGGAACACTCACTGGATAAACAAATTTCCAGTGAGTGTTCATCTGCCGAAACTCTGGAAATTGATACGTATACATCGCCATAACTTAAAAAAAATAAAATTCAAATGAAAACAGTTTGTCTTTACTTGTGAAATTATACAACACGATTGGAGTTAACGAATAGAATGTTGAGCACAAGCCTGGAGTACTCAAAACAGCGGTGTAACGGGTGGACAATGCATATTTAAGTAAAGAGGTATATTCACAAAATAAAGGATATTGTAAAAAATATTTACACGGATTGATTAGTGACAAGTGGTGCGTCCTCACCCATGAATTACATGTCTCCTCTCTCTTGTACAAAGACAAATCAAGGTGCATGAGATTTGTTTAGACAAAGGAGGGAGATAGACACTTTTTGACTTTTAAGGTTCCTTTATTTTCAGTAAGTCATGTCACAGAAACTTTATTACGAGGGAACCAAAAAACAACAAAATTAGAGACAAATCACGGGTCAGTAAGAGTATAGACATCTCTCTTCAGAGAAAACTAGGTACGCAGGGATGTGTTGATTTCTTCACCAGCTTTGAGACAGCTGTTCACTAGAAGGACAACTCCCTTTGTAGCCCAGACTTCCTCCTTTGTACAGTTTACCTCCTTAGAGAGAGAAATACAGGGGTGTTTTCCCTTCAGTAGCATCAAAGAGTGAGAGACACTCAAAGACAGAAGGGACTATTTTGAATCCAACTCTGTTTCTGATACACCTTCACACACACGCACACAGGAAGCCTAATAAAAAAATGCTCCCCCATCAGTGTGTTATGCCCAGTGTTGGAAACGTCTACCGGCCATTGCTGTTAAAGCAAGTATCTGAAGTAAACTCGCAAAACTGGCAAATTATTTGTTTGTCGCTGTGGCAGTTTCGCCACTACATGCCTCCGGCACAGAGACACAGACGACGGGGGGTTGATAACACCAGTTTATTGTAGAGATGAGGCTAGGTGGAACTAGCCAGGAGCAGATGGAACATGTCATTACGGCGCTCCTCCCTTGCCTGAGTGTGTGAACAGGGTTTTTAAAACCTGATGCTCATTAGCCCAACCAACTAGCATCAGGTGTGGCTACGTGAGCCACCCCACCCACCACAGTCGCGAACAAATCTTTTAAATGACTCAGGAGTTGGGACCAGTCACGAAAAGAGTTGCCTCAAGCGCGGCATCGTGCGAGCGAGTGAATCTTTTACTCGTGAGATTCCATTCACAACCTTTGAGCCGGACCAGCTCGTATGACTCTCGTTACACCAAATTATTTTACTGAATCACTCGAAAAGAGCTGAATATCCAAAAAGAAAGAAACTTTTCTCACTAATCTGATGCAAGGGGTTATTGTGTGGTGTGATCATCACTTGAGGGCTTTAACATTGGTTGTAAATTACTTTTCTTGGGACGGAATGAAGACAAAAATTACTTTATTACATTCAAAACAGTTAAACCCCAAGTCACAAACAGGGATGTTGGCATTATTACTGTATCTCTATTTTAATAACATTGTAGAAACTGTAATAAATAAACAATTTCAAAGTAAGAAATTATACATAATTAATTATAAATAAATAATTGTAGATAACTACTCTATAATGTAGACTTACAAGAGCCAGAACTTGCACAGTAGCACGTGGTCTGGGTTTGGTCCTCGGTGGTTCCTCTCATCCCATCCTGCTGGTACAGAGAGCACCACATTTCAGAACGACAACAATGTCGGCTCACGAAGACGATCCTGCCGATGCAGCCTTAGCATCAGTTTAAACAGAATTGGTGATTATATCAGCAATAAAAAATTAACAAATGTGTGCACTGTTGGACTTTATGTTCATGTTCATGTTCAGGGGATAGACTGAGATCATCTGACATAAATTTTGCTCATGCACTGTGATAGTGGTGGAAGAACTCATGTCAGTAATAAATAACTTTTTAGCAGTAATATAACAAGTTACTAATACAACGTGGGTAATATCTCAGAAACATGTCAAGTAACAAGCATTACCATCTGACACACACCACAAAATAACATGTAGCACCCCTTTGCTGTCCGGGCAATTAATAGGGGTAACTAACCTGAGTTCTTTAAATAAAGTGTTATCTCTAACTATTAGTGTGTGTTTACTTTGTCTTTTAACTGTGTGTATAAACTACTATATAGCAAGACTATTATGACTAATAGGTTATTACTCACTTTTAAAGGATTAGCCCATAACTTAACTTTCAGTATTTTAGTCAATCTATATACTTCACTCAATATACTATTTAAATGCTTACCTTCAAGTAAAGGCTTTGGCTATGAATCAACCATCAAATGCAAATAAACTATTTTACTGCAATACAGATAAGTTTAACTATTTACTTAGAAAAATATATATTTACATCTCTACAAGAATATGAATAAACAAAAGATAGTATTTCAGTGACCACCAAACCAAATTGTACACAGTTCCAATGAAACAGCATTTCAAACAATTTAAACGTATACCTATAGCCGGCAAATAACTGAAATCATACTAGGGAAACCCAATGAGTTACCGAGTCCCGCAGGCCTGATATGAAGCTCGGGATCGTAGAAGGCACATACACACAGGCTGCTTCGCGCCAATGCGATGAGAACAAAACAAATACTTGCTTGTAACAATGCCCGCCGCCGCTGCTGCGAGCGCGCCGAGTTGGTAGAAAGAAGAGACGTCTTCAAAACAGCTCACAGGAGATGTCTGGCGATCGGATTTGTCCGCTGTCCACTGGATTCCTCTGTCCCTTGTTCTCCGTGTGTTTAACTTGGCAATCCGGCGATGCGTATCGAAGGCTTCCGAGCAGGATACCCTTTAGCAAAGTCCACGACTAATAAGCTAGCTCTAGCCGAGTTAGCTTCCCGATGCACGTCGGCGTCTCAGTCCGAGTTCTCCGACATAACTTCACATAACACTACTACACGACTGTTCAATGCTTTCGTAAGAGTCACTAGTCGTTCGTCTGTAAACATTTGCCGTTGCAATGCTTCACGGAGTGTTTTACCCACGTAGACTATAGCTGTGCCATGTGGCTCATTTCCACATGTCTGCTGACCTTCGCTGCATCTTCGTTCTCCCCGTAACCAATTACGTCCTGCTGACACCTGACCTTCAACTCTGATCTCATTGGCTTAGAAAATAAACAAAATGCAAAACTTTACATTTGAATCTTTACTCACAGTATTCAAAATAAAACATCTTTCAAACATTTCCAGCATAATGAACATAGTATTTTGGAAAACCAAATACATTTTACATCATGTAAATATTTCAACACATGAACTTAAGTCCTATGGCTATGGCACAATATGCAATATCAAACCTCTGCATAGTTTTTAACCTTTTAAATTCTATTTATGAACTTATTCTATTTCTACGAATAATTAATTCCTATTTATGAATATATAACCTTTTAGATTCTAGGCCTAATTTCCCATAGGGCTACAAACATAACATATAAATGTCCATGACCGTCAGTTGTTCTTACCGTTTCTTACTGGAGGGTTTTTCTTTCGTCAACAGACGGAAATTTACTTTACCTTATTTACCGAGGTACATTGCCACGCAGCCTTTCCTTTCCTTGTACTTTCTGAACCCATGTATTACGCACTGCGACTTTGCCAAGTCGTAGAAATCCTCAAGGACACTTTTATACCTTTAAAGGGGACCCATTAGGCAAAACTCACTTTTTCATTGCTTGTGCACATACATTTCTAATGGGCCAACTCACACACAAACTGTGAAATAAGACAACCCAGTCGGTTTTTCATGAGCTGTATGTTTCAGAAAACATCTCCTCAAACGAGCCGTTCAGCTTTTTGTCTCAGTATTACGTAGCATTGAGACACATAAGAATTAGAACCGTCCTCCATCTGAGTAACTCCAACCACGCCTGACTCATGACCGGACCGCTAGTATTGAAGCTAAGAGCTAATCATGGGAAGTGCTCTGTTGTTGGCTGCATAGACCACCACATCTCTTAAAAGAAAGAGGAATTAATACCAACTGTCCATGAGAAGACTGCAGATGAGAGAATTTTAAGTATTTTAAAAATAATTCTGCAGTTTATTTTTGTGTGTATGTGTTCACATTAAGTATTTGTAGGCTGTGGCGCACGATCCGCTTTGCATATCTCGACACAAAATCGTATATGTATTTATTTTATCTTATTTTCCAACGTTTCTGTAACTGAATGAAACAAAAAAGCCCCATGTGTAAATATTGTTTGTTTCTATGTTTATTTGTCTCACTGTTGTGATTCCCCCCCTCTTGGAGTAGTGATCAGTTGTTTATAGACCCAAACATGATAAATAGTTCTCCAAAGAGGGGGGTTGGTGGTGGTTCTCTATAACCAAAAGCTCTTGTCATTCTACAGGTCGTCCACAGGACAGAGTTATTGCAGCAGTTCTTGATGATTTAAGAATTAATAAAGAGTTGCGTTGCAGGTTGAGAACTTGAACTCCACTTGCAGACTAACTCTGTCCTGAATGCAATGGCATACAAATACTGTTGTATGCCCAGCATGCTGACAGCACAGGTTATAAAATAAAAAATAAAAAATAAAAAATGAATACCTTTTTCTCGCATCATGTGACCCTAGTAAATGAGCAATTTTTGGATGAACCACCAAACCTGTGTTCCAACGAGTGCACAGGGTTTATCAAAAGCTGCCAACGCCATTCACCAATCCACACTCACGCTGAGCCCCGGAGGATTCCAGCCGAATAAACGTCCCTGCATCTCGCCGTCCTGGACCAAATAGTAGGTTGAAAGCCGAACCAACGGTGACCAAGGAATACACAAACCATTAAAAGGGCGGGGCTCCAGTTAACTAATGGCGACGTGATGATGGTTTGGGCACAGCAATTTCTTTAGTTGTGTTGTTCAGAGTGAGTAATCTAAGAGTTAAGAGTGAGTTAGCTTAGTTTGTGCGGATTCAAATGCAATTCCTCCAATCCAGTCTATGGTTAATACTTCCCCCTCACCAGAACAACCTTGTTACTTCCATTGTGTGTGTTTTTAACTTGCTTTAATTCTTTTTTTCTACCTCAACCTTTTGACCATATTATCAAATTATTCATTATTTATTCATTGTTTGATTAAGAACTAGTTGGGAATTTGTCTGATATTCTGTGTAAAATTTCTGAATGGAGGACATATGAACCTGAAGAATACGGACCTCTATCGGTGCCTGTGCAGTCATAAACCGTCTTTTAAATTTCCAATTTTATTACAAAATTGGTGGCGCCCATCTATAAATATTAATATACTATATTAATATAATAGGTCAACATCACACTACAAATAAATGATAGTTATAGTAATTACTTTTTAGCAGTAACACAGTGTTTTAACAATTTACTAATACAATGTGGGTGATATCAATACAGTTACCATGTTAAAGAATGTGTGTTGCCATCCAAAATGAATTGTCAATGTGTCACAAAAAAATATAACTTTATATAAATATTAGGGGTAGGCTGATTGATCTGATGAAATATTGTTTTTTGTATGCAGGTTTGAGGAAATCATGGTCTCATTGGGTAAATCTGCTGTCCGTCAATGACAAACGCATTGTGTTTTCTGATCACGCTCATGTGATAGGACAGCTGCACATACGATCCCTTCCCGAAGCCATGTCGCAAATCCAGCAGCAGAACTGCCTCATGACAATATTTTACGTTATCTGTATGTGGGAGTGAGTGTGAAATACATAGATGGAGAGAAGTGGCATTTTGGGAAATTACACATTGGGCTTCATAAGGTGAGGGTTGACAACCAAGCTAAGCAAACCAAAGCTTTTTGTTTTCCCATCATGTTGTAGTACATGTAGAAGACATTTCATAATGCCTAGTCAGACTTCTGTGCTTATTTTTGTGAGGAACTTAAAAGTAGTGTATTAAGTAACTTATTATCTTAAACAGAAAAATATATTTTAAAGTAGTAAGTATAACTTTCAAATGAAAGTAAAAACGAATATGTGATGAATAACATTCTAAAAAGTACTTGCCCAACGCTGGATAGCATCACAAGTTGGGTTAATCTGATTGGCTGAAAGTGTTGTCAAGGCATGGATTCAAATCAAACACTCACTGCGAAAAGTCTGTCTCCCTTGTGAAAATCTTGCAAGAAAGACTATTGGAACAAGGCTACCTACAATGTGTCCTGTGCATAGAATCACACTATTTTTTTGCATTTGGCTATTTCTGTTTTTTTTTATTTTTGGCGATATTTTGCTGTTTTAAGAATGAAGACTTCTAGATTCAAGATTCAAGATTCAAGATTTTTTATTTGTCACATACATATACATACTTTCATACATATATGCAGTGAAATGTAAATCTAACTTGTCTAATTGAAGTGAATGAAGTGAATGAAGTGAATGAAGACTGATAATTGTCTGTACAAATGCACCAGTCCTCACCAGGATAAATACCATGGATATGTTCTGGGCAGAATAAAACTCACTCTGATAACGATCCAACTATTCATTTAGTGCTAAAGAACTGACGAACCAAACCCTGGTCACCGTGGTTCACAAGTGACTGGACAATTTCAGCTAATTACGTTTTCACCAGAGGCAGAATTTTGACACGGAATCAGACCCTGTTCCTAAATGGATGGATTCATCTACAGTGAAGAACCAATAATACACATCCTTTAAACAGAGGTTGTACATAGTTGTGCTGCTTTTCATACAGGGGGAACAACATCAAAAAGCATTGACCTACAGGGTGCCCGGTAGTTCACCAGGTACCGTACACCATACGCAAGGCTCAGTCCTTACCATAGCAGCCCATGTTCAATTCCAGCATGTGGCCATGAGCTGCAAGTCGCCCTCTCTATTACTGTCTAATAAAGCATGAAAAACACCTCAACAAAGAAACATTGACAATAAGAATTTTGTACTGTACCTATTATGACTTTGGAGAGTGAGAAATCAGAAAGAAGAACACGAGGATCAATAAGGTTTACTCTTATACCTCGAATGAAGTCACCAAAAAAAATCAGAAAAAATAAACACCTAAACACTGTTTTGACTTTCTTTGTCTTTTCATCTGTACACTTGATACAAAGTGTGTCCATGACAATACACTGAAAGAATAAACCAGAATTGTTTTTTAACTTCCTCTTCATCAGCTGTACAACCCTGACCCAGCCAAACATAGGGGTGAATTTACAAAAAAAGCGTATATAAAACAAATAAACACAGCATGTTTTTAATATTTCAGATGTAGTTATTTTACTAATATCCCAAGAAAACGCATGTATGTTAGGGGTTCAAACTCCTGTCGGTGCCTCTGACAAAGGCACTGGCAGATAGAGCAGGAGCTGTTCCCCAGGCGCTGCACTGCGGCTGCCCACTGCTCCCAGGTACAGGATGGGTCAAATGCAGAGGAATATTTTCCCGCAGAGGGATTCATGAAGTATAATAAATAAATAAATAAATACATAAACACATAAATAAAAAAAAATTGAACAAAACAAAAAAAG
>NC_137199.1:7377258-7409758 GCF_960531495.2 Zeus faber | reverse complement strand
CTGGGAACACACAATGCACTCTCTCTTTTCTTCCCTCCCGCCCTCTGTCTGTCTGTCTCTCTCTCTCTCTCTCTCTCTCTCTCTCTCTCTCTCTCTCTCTCTCTCTCTCTCGCTCTCTCTTTCCCTCCATCCGTCTGTGTCTCTCTCTCCCTCTCTCTCCCTCTCTCTTTCACAGACAATGTTAAAAATAGTTCCTTTTCTTGCGCCACAGGCCGCCAAAAGATACCCTCAAAAGATACAACACGCAGAGGGACAGAGAGAAAGAAAGGGAGGGAGGGGGGGAGAGAAAGAGAGCGAGAGAGAGTGGAACTTTAAAAACCTTTATCGGACTCAGGTAGTATTTGCTGTGAGGAGAAGGGACTGGGAAGGAGAAGAGATGGCAGCGGAGCAGAGGACAGGAAAGGAGGCGAGAGGGAGAGAGCGGGAGCGAGGACGAAAAGGGTGGAAGGAGGAGAGGAGGCGCGGTGGTGGGAAGGGGAGTGGACGGGAGGAGGAGAAAGGGAAAGGAGGAGAGGAGGGGAGGACGAGGGCCAGACTCAAACGCAGACAGGAGAGCGGAGAGAGGAGGAGAAAAGAGGGGTGGAGGAATGGAGGAGATCATTGATTTTTGATGGTAAAGCGAAAGGAGGGAAGGAGGGAGGGAGGGGGATTTGAAATTTTGAAAGAAAGAACGAGGGATGACTTTCCTTCCAGTCTGAGTTACACTATTTTATTCTTTTTGTTCCCCTCTCATTCGTTCGTTCGATGGCTCTTCCTCTCCTTAATTCCCTGTATTTATTCTCTCTTTCCTTCCTTTTATTCTCCTTTCGGTCATTCACTCGTCCCTTGTTTCTTTCTAATTTCCTTCCTCTCTTTCGATTCACTCTTCGTCCGCGTCGCTTCTTGTTAAAGGCCTGGCTTCACTGAGTCAAAGCTGAAAGTCCGAGCAGTGCCGACTATGTAACGCGACAGAAACGTGTAGGTGGAGTCTCAGGCCCCCGCGTCCCCACCCTCCCAGCAGGAGCAGTAAACAATCCCTCCTTCATTATGCTGCAGTATTTTGGGAGTCCCAGGATGGCAAACAGGTCTTCGAGTGGCGAGCGGTGGCTGTTGCCACCCAACCCCGCCTGGAGAGACTTCAAGGCTAGGGCCTCCTCTCGGTTTTCTATCCACTCCCCCTCTCTTGCTACCAATCTTTGGTTCTTTCTCCCACCTCTCTCAATCCCTCCATCCATCCATCATCGGTCTCTCGCTGCTCCTCTGACTCCTGAATGGTCTATCAACTCTGGGACCAGGTGCAAGGCGGAGGCCTTCGGGCCCCCGATGACGGTACATCAAGGCCGACCAAGAATGAGAGCATCCAAGGAAAAAGTGTGGTCTCACACACACACACACACACACACACACACACACACACACACACATACACACCGTCGTGCTTTGTCCGCCCACACATGCTTTACATGCATAGAAAAATATAGAGGCATGCAAGCATGTTGGCACTCAGCCTTGAGGCTGGACCTCTTAACCCCATCGCTAGTTTCTTCCCAAATGAGCACTCAGCACCACACACACACACACACACACACACACACACACACACACACAGAAATTACGACACTGAGTGACACCGGTCCACATTTACCTTACCCTCTCTCTCTATCTCTCTCTGGCTCTCTCAGCTTCTATTCATTCCTCCCATTACAACAGAGCTCCCACGTCTCTCTCTCCCTCTCTCTCTCTCTCTCGCTCGCTCTTTCTTTCCTCCTGCCTCTCTCGTTGTCGCTTCACAGCAGTGGCTAATTATGGCGGTCAGGGCAATTCCATTACTGGAAGGGAGTGGGGGGCTTATTCAAAGGATGCTGAGATCAAAATGAAAACCAATTAGTGCAGGGGTTCCGTCCTTTCACAATGCAGGGAGAGCTAGGTCGCTCATTGCTTGGCCTCTATATATATATATATATATATATATATATATATATATATATATATACTCAAGATTCAAGATTTTCATTTGTCACACGGATACAGGTATGCAGTGAAATGCAAGTGATATACTGTATAAGAAGTATATATATATATATATATATATATATTATTATTATATTATTATATATATAATTATTATATATATATAAATAACACACGGAAAAGGACTTCATCCACAGGGACAAAAAAAAACCAATGGAATGGAAATGCAATGGAATGTGGTGGTGACAATGGAAAAACAATGGACTCTAAATAAGGTTATTTAGAACCTTAGACTACATACATATACTTTATATAGTATAGAGTTTCATTTATACCTAGGCAATATGCACTGAGATGGTCATCTTTTGAATTTTATCAATTCACTGTACCGTACTTGTAAGGTATGACTGCATGTCATTCATAAAAATGAATGAATATTGAAACTAAGTCCACTGGGAGGTTCCCTTGATGCATTACTTTGGCAAATTAAAAGGTTGTTATTAGCCGACCATGGTCATCTGCTGTACCTAATCTACCTAAAAAAATAGCAGTAGGCTAAAAGTCCTGACGTTAAATATCCTTCAATACTACAGTATAAGTACAAGTACAACTTAAGGATCTTATATTTCAGAGTGATGACACATTCCATCCTTTATGTATTATCCTTAACCGTTGAATAAGCTTATAAGTCGACCAACTAATTGTATCGCTTGTATGAAGTACCTGTTTAGTTAAAATAAGTAGTACTTGCAGGTGTAACAGACAAATTTAGCAGAGTAAAAGGTTAAAGGATAATTGACAAAGTCCCAAAAAGTCTATAAGTAAAGCAGAAATACATCAAAAAGTACAAATAGTAATAAATATTTGTAGAAGTTGTTCCACCCCTTTAATTACTACACTGCTTGCTCATTTATTTATTTATTATTTATAAAAACCTTTTTTATATATTTTGTTATTATTTAAAATATTTATTGTAATCATTTAAATTTAATTGTGTCAATCTATTTGATTAAAATTTACCTTTTTTCTTATATTTATTCATGTTTTTCTTTTTGTTCAATACTGTACTGATACTGTAATACTACTGTTGTCCAGCAGTATTCTTCTGCTTTTCAATGAAAAAATAATGATGTGGGGTTGGGCGAGGTGGAGCCATATGACCTCAAGAGGAAGCCGGGAAAAATTATCTGCCGTCTAGATTCGAAAGGCAAAATAAGGGAACAGGTTTTCTTTAAATCAGGTTTTGACAATTCTACCATCACAGTTGTTCAAAACCATTCAGGAAAGTTGTATGGAAGTGCGGAGTTGAACTACAGTGCATCACTCGATCAGACAAGGGGTGCTCCACACAAAAACACTCTGCAATTCTGGCAAAGCATCATGTCAGATATCATTTCAACTCTGTACGACCTGGTGACGAGAAGTGGGAGAAGTTAAACCGGTGAAGTGGTGGGTTAACAGTGTGAACGGAGGGGGAAGTGAGTCAGTCATTTAAGAGGCACAGGATGAAAACCTCTTCCTCTTCCTTGCTAAACCCTCTTGCGTGTGCACTACTGTGATGGGAAAAACAAGTATTTCTGTGTGTGATAGCCGTCTTTTGGAAGTCTTTTGGTGTATCCGTGCAATTAACAGCCATATGTTTGAGCCTTTGAGTCTTGTCGGCCAATTAATAATTGTAATAACCCGTGACCAGTGAGGGTTTGGGTTTGGCATCTGCCTTGAGTATGTCTGCCAATCCCAACTCTAACTTTCAAACTCTGACCTCAAATAAGGGCTTTTACATATCACTGGACTTTGCAGGCTATGTGGTGGTGACTTTGATCCCATTTTGCTGCCTTTTTAATGTGCGCTATTATCCATCAAAGGAAGCAATGTGGGGCATTCGGACCAACTTTTTGGTCCTACCAGCCTTGGATGTGGGCCACTGAATTTCAGGTCTAGCAGACTAAAAAGGAAATCAACATCATTTGGGATGAAACGGCCTCTTTTTGCCACCGCGATAACGTCTGGTACATCGTCAGTAATTAGTGTGCCAGGGCGCTTTTCAGATCATACACCACGGGGGGGCGGGGGGTGGGGTGGGGTGGATCTTGTTCTTTCCCCTAAGTGCGATGTGATCTCCAGTGCAAACTTCTAATTGATGCAGGGATGTAAACCGAGGGAGAGGAACAAGTTAAGCGCTAAGCACACAGAGTGCAAACAGATACAGCCTCTAATCAAACAAATGTTGGGAGGATCAAGAACCGTTGGTGTTTTATCTGAATCACAGATACGGAATCTTTGCTAATCCATTTACAATGAAGTGACGAACAAGCCATTATTTTGTTCTGCTTCTCAATTAAATCTCCCCGACTGTCATTGATGCCATGTGTCAGTCAAAGGTGTTTTAACACGAGAGACTGAATGCGAATGAGGCCGTCCTCAATCCATTTTACATCAGCTTCACTGAGTCAGTATTGACCTTCAGAGAATGAGGATTGGTAAAGTCATTGGGAAACAACGAAGGACCATCAAGGGGCATTATGAGGAGCGCACAATCAAGAAAGAAAGAATGCATTATGGATCCTCCAACACATCCCTTGAATCATCACTCCAGCCATCGGGGCAAAGATAATTGTCTTTACCTGCTAAAACCTAAGAAGTCCCTAAACAACTTCGTGCCTACTTGCCTACCTACTTACTAGCTTTTGAGGTTGGAAGATTATGAAAGAATCTGGAATAAAGTGAAGGGTACCAGGTCCAGAATGGTCCCAATCCTGGTTTCTGGCTGGTCCTGGTCCTGGTCATTGATATTACCCATTTGTTGGTGGCGGTTCTGAAATCAGTCTCCACTATCCATCGAAGCCCAGGACAAATGTTTAACCCTTTGATTATTGTATGTTAGCAAATGACAGCAACAGTCCTGCTTCCAGGCATAAACGTGGTATGGTTTGACAAGTTTAGAATCTGTATTTTTGGCAGGTTTTCACAATTGATACCAATGCCCTATGAGCGAGAAGTTATTCACAAAAAAACTAAATATACCCTTTCTTATTGCTGACAATAATTGCAAACTTCAAGGGTTAAGGTGAGGTGATTTTTCAGTTCGGCCCTCATGAGTTAAGACCAAGATCGATTCCAATCAAAGTCAAACAACCAATGGGATTACTGTTCCCTCCTTTTATTCATATGGAATTTGTCCTTTGACCCTTGAGGCCACGGTGATGGAGATGGGTAATTTGTCTACCGTGTCTTCAATTACTGTCGCCGGTGTCCTCGGGGCGTCCAACAAATCAACCTAGTGCACTAGGGGGATCGGGATCGGAAGCAGAGCGAAGTGCACGTTACCGGGTTACACTGACTTGACCTCAAAACTGGCAACATTAATCTGTTAAAAGTAATCAATGAATCAATATAAAAACCAACCATGCATACAAGCTTGCCCTAAACATATAGATAGGAATACATACAATCATGAATCTGAATGGTATTTTTGCTCCGACAAAACTTTTTTGGGGCTTTTTATTTAGTCATCTGTAGGTATTTACTCTACGTTTACTCTACTACCTTTGTCTGTGGGCAAATGTTGTGTGCAAGATGAGGTAAGTTACTGCCTCCGCACTGGTGCCTCGAGCCCCCCACAAATCACTCGTTTGGAGGCCGATAGGTTTAAACGGTTCAGTAAACCTGAATGGCTGGTGTGAAACTGAAACTTTGATGTTTGAATAAATAACACGAGACCCTGCTTTGTTTCAGTGAAATTACCATCTTGGTCTGGTCATTTCAAAATTTGTTTGATACAAAGCCTGATTCCAGTTACTTGGGTATAGAATTACAAAATGCTACAAACGCCATTGAAGATATGAGTAAGAGCAAGACAAGGACATCTGAAGCCGCTCTTGCATTTACAGGACCAAATCGGTTTCAAATCAAGTTTTTGCCCAATTACAGTGAACACATCTTTTACATTACCCTTGATCATTTCCCCCAGAATTCCTGAAAATCGGGGTTTTGTTTTATATTATCTTGTGCGCACAAGATAGGTTAGTATTTCCTTTAGTGGCCTATTTATGAAGAAAATTTTGTCTCTCTTTCTGGAGATTCTGCCTTTCGTGAGTTACTCAGTAAAAATATTTGTTGAATTTTCAGACTCTTCGCTCGGGTCAGAATGCAATGGAATTCACCGGTCACAACAATGGAATTCCAGAATTATTTAAAAGATTTGTTCGATACAAACAAATAGTTTGCAAGTCCTGCATCGCTATTCCATTGGCCTCATAAAATTGGAGCAGTGAATGCAATTGCCGCTTCAATTTCGGAATGTCATTCAAAGACAGTCTTGATGCTCCCGCCCTGGAAAATATGGAATTGTCATCAGCAGTAAAGATCTGCTGCATACTTTAAAGGACAATTACAAAGCCCCTGAAGCATTGCTAAGCATTCAACCATGTAAAAACATGTTCATGTCATCTGCTGTACTGTTCTTTGTTATTGATATGGTGATCAGTATCAACATGTTGAATGAATTTGATTAATAACTTGTATGCAGAAGATAAAAAAAAACAAACATGTAAATAAAACACAGATTTTCAGGCCTTCAACACTCTATTTTCCTGATGATAGCTCACAATTTTAGATTCACAACTTTGTCTCGTCTTGCTTTGGAACATTTTAATGATACAGTTTAGAAACCTACCTTAACATTATCTTGTGGTCCTTCTGACCACTATCGCAACATATCTTTATCAGTTACTTAATTTCGTTAAAAACGTGGAAGCCCCATTGATATATATATTACATATATTACATACAGTATATGACAAATAAGTATTACAATTACAAACATTTTATGGTTCATGCATTTTCAATCAACATAGAATGTGATCGAAATTACACTCAACATTCTGCCTGGACCTCCCTGTCTTTACCGCGGATTGTTACATTGGACTCCAGGGACAATAAATTGAGACTGAAGTGTAACTTGAGCCCTCTGCTGTAACACATCTCCTTTTGGAGGTGAAGAAAATCTCTCACTCTTTTACAAACAAATCAGTTTGTAAGCCAGAACATGGCTGGAGACAAAGAAGCGAGATTGGTTTGAATGATTTGATTGCTCAAAGGAGGGTTTTCAATCTCAGCCAGACATAGTAAGCAGGTTGGGAATGAGTGAAACAGAAAAATAGAAAAAAGAACAATAACACAAAAATGGTAATATGCAATCGATAGATCCAAGCATTCAAGCAAGCCAAAGGGGTCGCGGTGAGCGAGAGGGGTCCTCCTCGGGTGCTAGGTTGAATTACTTCCCCCTCCGACCGCCCCCAGCACCCCCAATCACAACCACCCAGAGAATCCCTGTTAATGTTATTGAGACATGAAGCCAAAACATGCCTGTGTGCTGTGTGGACTGGTAATGTACTGTACGCAGCCGTGTCCTAATTTGGGACTGGTGGTAGTTAATGATTTATGTACATTTCAGGGTCATTTTCATTCACAGATCACGATTTTGCTCTTGCCAAGTGGGGCCATATTTCCCGTTTGCTGGGGTTTCAAATGAATACAACCGACTGAGTTTGATGGCCTAGCTTGGCAGGAAACAACACAAACCAAAAAAAAAAGCTTAGTGGTCGACGCGCGCGCATACAGGCAGATGCAGAAGCAGGCCTCAAAAAAACGTACATTTCAGCAATGTATTACTGCATGTAAAACTCCAACAAAACACATTCAAATGGATCATGTTGGTTTTGTGATCGTCATGCAAAACTCAATGACACCTGAAAGGGCAGAACATATACAGTTCATGTTTAAGTAACTAAATTCAACCATCTGCCTGTGCCTGGGGGTTGGATTTATTCACCATGAACAGCAACATCACATTACCAACCGGTAATGGCTGGGAAGAATGTAGGAGTAGGGAGTTTTCATGGAAAAATGCAAAATGCAACTGTAATGGCAAGGATCCATCAAAAGACTTTCAAAAGACTTGTAAAATCCGAGCGACAGTATAGCGTCAAACATTTGGTCTACACAGTATAGGATTTAACGAGAACTATGTTCACAGGGAATCACCCAACTTGTGATTCACATACTATGGGGGATAAGACTTAAGACTTGAGGTTATTTCAAACCAAGCTGATATTCTGCCAGACTAGAGTCCCAGACCCGACGAGGACTGATCACAAATGACTATTGGTGTGGGCGTCTAAACGACCCCCTATCTTAGGATTTTTGACAGTTGGTTGAACTCTAAAATCCCAACTCAAGTCTTTTGGTGTGTACTATGACCAAGTGTCCCAATTCCGATAGGACTGGACTGACTCCAGATCAAGGAGAAGACCTCTGTTGCATGGCTTGCAGGTGGTTGCAGACATCAATTCAGTCCAAACTCTGAAACAAGTGTTGCCATTGTGTTGAGATCAACAGTATGTGGCACTGTTAACTCCTCTTTGGGATAAATAGCACTCATATGAATACTTTATGTGCAAATAAAAAGGTTTTCCATTTTAATATACACCAATATATACCAACATTTAAGGAAGTCCTGGATTGAAAAATAAAAAACCTATCCTTTGTTTGTTATTTTTCAATCCGGGCCCTCCTTAAATGTTGGTTCCCAACCTTTGTATCTGTTCATGGCACAACATCATTGAACGCTTCACTATTGAGAAACTTACCAATCGGCTGCAGCTTCCAGGGGCAAACGTTAAAGCCTTTTGAAAGCCAACATTTCAAGAAGGTCTGGGTCTGGCCTTGCTTGGCTTCCAACACACAAAAGATCAATTGACAATCAGATGATCAAACTGCCATGACAGACAGAAGGCCTTCTACAATCTGGAGCTGGGTTAAACAGCAGAGCAACGACGGATTTCAGGTTACTGCAAAGACCTTAAACAGCCTCGGCATAAGTTAAGGCCCAGCTACTAACTAGCCCAGATTTGTCACCATTCGTCCGAATGGCGTGCATTGGAAGAGGCAGCTCAATAGAAAGGACAGAATGCACTTGTTATAAAAAGAGTGGAGGGGGCAAAGTGCAGGGTCACCTATGGAATTGACATGTATTCCTCATTAAATGTGTTACTTAGCCCATTGTATGAAACAAAAAAAACATTTGTGTGAAAAGATAGAAATATATGTATTATTTGACTTGGTTGATTTATCCCTTAAGGTAGATGCTACATTAGCGTTTTCACCGTGGTGGTCTTAAGGTCTAGCCTGTCTGAGTTTCAGTACAATAGCACAATGTGGATCACTTTGCAAATTTAATGCCAAGATACATGGATGCCCCACTCAAGTCAATAATTGGTCATTGGTATAAGATATAAAATACATTCACAAAACTACAAGGTTAAAGCTAAAGTTTCACTGTGTTGTGGTCATTGCATATAACTAATCACAGGAAGTACATATACATACACAGCACACTTCAACATACAGTGCATATACAGAACATATACACATAAAATACATATACGGCATACATACATATATAGTACGTATGCACATAGTACATATACACATACACACACACACACAGACACACACACACACACACACACACACACACATACACACACACACACACACACATGCACACATATATCTATAAACGCAATACATATAGAGGACATACAGTATGAAATACATATACACTATTCATACACAAACAGTAAAGTCACAGTGCACATACAGTGCATATACACATATAGTACATATACATATTCAGATCATATTCACAGTAGCACAAAGGGAGTAATGGCAGGCGTTGCAAACTGCAGTGCTCAGCGGTTGCTGCAGCCTCTGACACTGCAGACTGTAGAAAGTGAGAGGGTTGGAATTCAATCAGTCACACTGGCAGCAGCTGTGTGTGTGTGTGTGTGTGTGTGTGTGTGTGTGTGTGTGTGTGTGTGTGTGTGTGTGTGTGTGTGTGCGTGTTTGTGTGTTTACTTACCTGCATACCTGTACTAGAGAGGTGATAGACTGCACGCATGAGAAAGTCAGTCAGGAGTGTGCGTGGAGGAAAGGGGTGAGGTGTGTGTGTGTGTGTGTGTGTGTGTGCGTGTGTGTATGTGTGTGTGTGTGTGTGTGTGCGTTCTTAGAGAGTTATTGTTTGTTATTTTTTCTACAAACATACATATTTTTGTTGTTTTTGGATTTTTAATATTTATTATAAAAAATATATATACTTTTAATAACCTAACTGTGATCATTAGCTTCATCTTTATCGTTTTAATTGTGAATATTTGTGTGTGTGCGTGTGTGTGGGTGTATGTGTGTGTGTGTGTGTGTTTTCTGTCTATATCCTTCCACTGGCTGCCTCCCACCTCCACCCCCTGAAGTAAAAGGTTACCTCTCCCAGGAGCAGCCCACTGTCAAACTGGCCTTTACACAAAGAGAGAGAGAGAGAGAGAGAGAGAGAGAGAGAGAGAGGGAGAAAGAGAATATGTGCTTAAGCGGTACTGTGTTCATTTAGGGTCATGCCATTAGGGTTATTTTATTCATTTATTAGCGGCCCATCCCGCATAGAGGGAGCCCTCTTGTTATTGCTCGTATCTTTATAATTATTCTTCTCCTCTGCACTTTTCGGGTTAAAGCGTCTGGAACACGACAACCACTGGACCCACGACAACGGCTGAGGCCTCGTGAGAACCGGGACGCCGCAGACATCTCGTGTTTAAAGTTTCCTCCATATCAACCCACGCACGGAGCAGGTATTAGCGAAAAACCAAGAGACGAGTTTGTGGCGTTAGGCTTTTTGTGACATCATCATCCGTTATAAATGTGCAGGTTGTGGTTCTGAACGTCCGCTGGTGTGCACTCCATCGCTCTGTAGTGGTTAGTGCGTGCGTGTGTGTATCATCTTACCTGTTTGACGTCGGCCAGGCAGCTCGATTGATATGTTATCTCTTTGGTCTTTTTGTAAAGAAGGCATTCTGTTCGCATCTAAGCCTGTGTTATATGCAGCGCTGTGTCCCTCCTTACTCCCTCCGTATTCGAGGGAGCCTTAACATGCAAGCTCAGGGCTTTCCCGCTGGCTCACCGGGTAGAGCGCACCATTTTCAAGCTGAGTCCTCACCGCAGCATCCCCTGCCTTCCCTTTCTCCTGTCACAGTCAAATGAATCATGAAAATGCCCCAAAAAAATATCTTCAGAAAAAAAAAACAGACAACACTGTGTGAGTCCGCGGGAAAATTATGAATAACCTCAGAAAGACGTCAACCCTCTTTGGGTTTCATGGAATCGGGAACCCACCGGAAAACTTGAACACGCGGCATCAAACGGTCACGCCCCCGTAAGCAGCTCTATTTCCACAGACAACACGGCGAGTTATAACAACGACAAGTTGTGGTGCAGCTAAACGTAGCAGACTTAAATGAAGAGGGAGAAGGCGTTTAATAGTGACGTATCCTTCCAAAATATATTTAATTCCAAATTGATGTAAATGTCCTGTAAACGTTGTGTGTATTACAATACAGGCAATGCATCTATTTAACTGTGCTCTTGGACTTCGGGTTGCGAGCACAAAAAGTGCAACCAAGTACATACTGAAAGTTAAACATGAAAAAGAAAGAACAAAAATAAATACTGAAGTTATATCTATGAATAGATGAGAAGCCTTTCAAACGAACTGTTATGCTGACTCCCCTCTGTGCCGGGAGGGGAAACTCCTCCTCTGGGTGGCAATAAACAAGGCACATGTAAACTTCACATTTAACTTCCATTTTTAAGCTTTACCTTTGTACTATGTTCAGTTCTATTTTATTCTATTTATTTTGATATGGTACAGTAGTTCTTTTATATCTATATGTATATACACATATGTATATGTGTGTGTATCTGTATATATTTATCTTTGTGTGTGTGTGTATATGTATATATATATATATATAGTAGTTGATTGATTGTGTGTATCTGTATATATATATATACACATACTTATATTGATTCAAAAACAACATGTGTTTTTGAAAATGATATGTGTTTTGTTATGTATGTCATTGCTGCTGCAACACTGGAATTTCCCTTTGCGGCTTCATAGAGTATCTTTATCTCATCTTATCTTATCTTGTCTAATTCCCCAGACATCTGGGTGTGAAGAGGTTCATTTCATCATCATGGTTCACAGTTTACAGACTCCAGGAACAAGCAGCGTGCACCAGTTTAACAGCAGTGCTTAAAAACAAGGTGAAGAATGGTTGCACATGGACACAAATGACCTTGATGATGTTTGATGTAAGGAACTGATCTTTAGCGGGATATGAACAATTCTGGTAGAATAAAAGATAATGTTCCAGGAAGAGATTATATTGCAATAACAGAATTGTCAAGAAGACAATCTATGTTTAATAAGACATTCAAAAGAACGTATGCTGAGCCTTTTACTGGCCTGACTGGTTGTTGTAGATCACCAGGCCCAATACGTTCAGCCTTAGAGGTCAGGCCATAATAGCCATAATGTCTATTATGGCCGGACAATAAAAAAACATTTCAGACGCAACAAATTTCAGGGCAGGATCAGGCTGAATTAGTGTAGTTTGAACCGGGATGATAGAAAATGTGCAAAATGTACCAGGTAGCAAACAGGATTAAAATGTATTTTAGTTTATTTTTATTTTAGGTTTCTTTCTTTATCCTTTATACAGTGTCTTTTTAACAGCAGTGTTTTCATTTTCCTGTATTTACTCTTCATTCTTCATTTTACTTTAGGTTATCGTCACTTTTCTGTAATAAACAAGCATATATATATAAATATATATATATATATATATATATATATTCATGTTTTTTTTTCTTTTGTTTTTCTACTTTAAAATTTACATTTTCTGTTTTCATTTCAGGTTGTATTTTTAAATTAAAAAATTTTCTCTGCAATGTTGAGAGTGAGAGAGAGAGGGGGGGCAGAGAGAGGGAGAGAGAGAGAGGGAGAGAGAGAGAGGGGGAGAGAGGGGGGCAGAGAAAGAGAGAGAGAGAGAGAGAGGGAGAAAGAGGGAGAGAGGGAAAGAGAATTAGAAAGAGAGAAAGATAGAGGGAGAGGGAAAGAGAGGGAGAGAGAGAGGGAGAGAGAGAGGGGGGGAGGAAGAGAGAGCGAGAGAGAGAGAGAGAGAGAGTGAGAGGGGGGAGAGAGAGATGGAGGGGGAGAAGAAGAGAGAGCGAGAGAGAGTGAGAGAGAGAAAGAAAGCGAGAGAGAGAGGGCGGGGCAGAGAGAGATGGGGAGAGGAAGAGAGGGAGAGAGAGGGAGATGGAGGGAGAGAGGGGGAGAGAGAGATGGAGATGGAGGGGGAGAGAGAGAGAGATGGAGAGAGCGAGGGAGGGGGAGAGAGAGAGAGAGGGGGAGAGGGGAAGAGAGGGAGAGAGAGAGGGAGGGGGAGAGAGAGAGAGGGAGAGAGAGATGGAGGGGGAGAGGAAGAGAGAGCGAGAGAGAGTGAGAGAGAGGGAGAGAGAGAAAGAGAGAAAGAGAGAGAGAGAGAGGGGGGAGAGAGAGATGGAGGGGGAGAGGAGGAGAGAGCGGGAGAGAGTGAGAGAGAGGGAGAGAGAGAAAGAGAGAGAGAGAGAGAGAGAGGGGGCAGAGAGAGATGGAGATGGAGGGGGAGAGAGAGAGAGATGGAGAGAGAGAGGGAGGGGGAGAGAGGGAGAGAGCGGGAGAGAGTGAGAGAGAGGGAGAGAGAGAAAGAGAGAGAGAGAGAGAGAGAGGGGGCAGAGAGAGATGGAGATGGAGGGGGAGAGAGAGAGAGATGGAGAGAGAGAGGGAGGGGGAGAGAGGGAGAGAGAGAGGGAGGGGGAGAGGGGGAGAGAGAGATGGAGAGGGAGCGGAAGAGAGAGCGAGAGAGAGAGAGGGAGAGAAAGACAGAAAGAGAGAGAGACAGAGGGAGAGAGAGGGAGGGGAGAGAGAGAGAGAGAGAGGGGGGGGGGGGGGAGAGATGGAGGGAGAGAGAGGGGGAGGGAGCACTGATCTGTAAAACAAACAATAGAAAGAAAACTAGAGTCAATGAGAAGCCATGTGAAGCTACCGAGCTGTTGTCTTCAGCTTCCATGCGAGCGGGGGGGGGGGGGGGGGGGGGGGGGGGGTGTTGCTCAAAAGTTTAAATTGTTGTCCTTCAGCAGTTGAATGTTTTTGAATGTCGTCACTGAACTGAACGCCTATTGATGCTGATTGAGAAACAATTATATCCAAAATGAATACATGAATAAATCAACTAACAAATACATAAATAGATTATAAAAACACAATGATCAACTGAATCGATAAATAAAAAGGTAATCAATACATCACAAATAAATGACCAAATAATAAATAATAACAGATAATTAACGCATAATAAATACATCATCAATAAATAACCATATACATACATAAGATGATAAATACAAAATAAATACATACACACATAAATAGATAATAAATACATAATAAATAGGTAATAAATACACAATGAATAAAAAAATAACTACATACATCAATAAGTAGATAATAAATGTATAATAGATAAATTCTGAATAAATACATACACGCATAAAAAGATAGCAAATACATCATAAAAGCAAAATATATCATCAATAAATTGGTAATAAATAAATAATTAAACAACTCCTTCCTTTTTCTTCCACCTTTCCTCAGTCTCCACTCCTCTCACCTCCTCCTTCCTCTCCTCTTCACGTCTCCTCTGCACTCCCCTACTTTCCTCCCCTCCCCTTCTCCTCTTCTTGTTCCCCCTCCCTCGCCCTCCTCCTTCCTCGCACCATTTTCCATCACCTCCTCCTCTCCTCTCCTCCTCACCTCGTCTCCGTCCTCTCTTCTTCTTCTCTCTCCCCCTTCTATTTTCCCCCTCCTCGTCCCTCCCCTCCGCCGCTCTCTTCTCCTTCCTCTTGGCCCCCTCCCCACTCCCGTTCCTCCCCTTCTCTCCTCTTCTCTCCTTCCCTCTTCCTCCTCTATCCACTGCTGTGCTCCTATCCTCCTATCCTTTCCTCCCCTTGGCTCCTCCCCAACGCGTCCTCCGTTCTCTTTGTTGCTTCCTCTCTCCTCCCCTCCCGTTTCCCCCCCCCCCCCTCTTCTTTCCTCCTCCCCGCGACGGTTTCTTCCTCTCTGCTCTCCTATCCTTCCTTCCCTTTCCCCCCCTCTCTTCTTCCTCTTTCCTCTTCTCTCCCCCTCCTCTTCTTTCCTCGCCTCCTCTCTCCTCTCCTCCCATCCTCTTCCTCCGCTCATCCGCCCCCCTCCTCTCCCCTGTTCTCCTCTCCTCTTTTTCCTCTTCTCTCATCTCCTCCCCCTCCTCTCCGCCTCTCCCCCTTTCTTTTCGGCTTTTTCCCCTTATGACCAAACATTCACTTTGAAAACATTTGTGTCACATTATTCCTTCCCTCCTCCCTTCCTCCCTTCCTTCCTTCCTTCCTTCCCACCCAAACAGCAGTCATAGGCCACTCCATCACCATAACAACTTAATGATGGAGCTGAGGTGAAGTGGCCACTAATCAATGAGAGAGTTAGCTCTGGTTAGATATATGACCACACGCAAACGCATTTGCTTGTGTGTGTGTGTGTGTGTGTGTGTTTCATAATGTATATACAAACTAGGGACCATGGTGATGTATGCATGACTCATTGAACACACACACACACACACACACACACACACATACACACACACACACACACACACACACACACTCGCCCCATCAGGACCTTGAGAAGACGAATGGATCCAGTGGGCAGTGGTTCGATGCCCACCGCTCCATAGCACACGCAAACTAATTGGCTAACACTGCTACCACAAATTATCGTTAGCCCTCTCACGTACACCTACTCACATTCACACACACACACACACACACACACACACACACACACACACACACACACACACACACACACACACACACACACACACACACACTTCACACCAACACTCCAGATCAATTTCAAAGCACATGTACAGTACATACACACACTAATCTGCGCACACACACACACACGCGCGCGCGTGTGCACGCACACACATAATGTGCAGCCATTGCAGAAATTAGCACATGTGCAACGCAAGTGGCCCCATACACCCACCCATGCTTACAACCATCCAACACGCCCACCTTCAGGCATAAAAGCTTCCCCTAACACACAGACAAACACACGCAGACACACACACACACACACACACACACACACACACACACACACGCACACAAGGACGACTTACACATTCAATCCCTGACTGTCAATAATAAGGCGGAGGATAATTGCCGGTGTCAAGTCGACCATGTCACCTCTATTATTATTACGCTCTGGGCACCGATGTGGACAGAGACCGTCCGAGTATGTAGGTGTGTGTAAATTGTTGAGACAGAGAGAGAGAGAGAGAGAGGAAAAAGAGGAAATATTAAGACAAACAAATAAGAATGTGAAGAGAAGACAAACGTGAGGATCCAACAAAAGGGAACGGCGGGATTATTACTTTACGGTACAGTACGACATGGCAAAAGTTATTTGCTCTAATCTTTTCATTCATAATAACCAAAGGGGATTACAGAGGGGCGGTTTGATACGGCTTCAATGTGGAACGGTTCAGTTTTCCAATGAAGAGATTCCAGAATCTAGCAAAGAATCAATTGTGGT
This sequence comes from Zeus faber, assembly GCF_960531495.2. Lineage (NCBI taxonomy): Eukaryota > Metazoa > Chordata > Actinopteri > Zeiformes > Zeidae > Zeus > Zeus faber. Next base: position 7,393,233 of record NC_137199.1, on the reverse strand, counting down.
GGAAATGGGTTGGTAGGATTGGGTGATTCGATCCTTCCATACCCTGTTGTTCTTTTCCTTCTTGGCTCATTTTCGAACCATTTCTTCCTCTGCTTTGCTCTCCCTCCCTCCATTATTTTTCGTGCCCCTTTCATGTCTTTGAATTAGCCTTTCTAGTGCAGGAGCAAGAAAGGAAAAGGACCTGGGAGACATTCCGTTGTACCTTAGGGCCACATTTCGAAATTTGATGCACAAGAATGTCAAATTTTGAAATGGGACCGCAAAGTCTTCTTCACGTAATACAAATGTGTAGAATCAGCGCTTCAAAACAAAGTATCACATGTGGGAATCAAGCAAATATTTTGGAAGATATGGCATACTAAAGATTCAGGTTTGAAAGCGGAAGTTGTGAGAAAGCAGGCTTTAAAGTTTTGGAAGCATTTCCAGACTTTTGCAGCCTAAAACACACATTTAGAAGCACAATTAGTGCTTTCAATGGTTACATTTGGAGAGTGCTGTACTCCTTAAATGAAATAATGCTTAATGTGCTTTTCTGAAATAATGTTTGAATCAATAATTAAAAAAAATATTGGAAAAAACATGATTCAAGTTAATCCTTGATTTTTTTTTCATTCAAAGTTCATGGCCACTAAACTAGCATGACCCCTCTATTATTCTGTAACTTCTAAACATTCCCATTTTGAGCCTTTACTGTTTTATAACAATGATAGTTTTTAAGAAAGTGGCACTTTTCAGTTCATGCACCTAGAACCAGACAACTACAATTCCCAGAATGCAAAAAGCGGGGTCCTCCCATCCTTTTCCATTTTGGGAATTGTTGTTTTTAGGGAGTACCCCACCACCCACTGCATCCCGCTGCCAGTTCCACAATATGACAGGGAGCTTCTGCCACCCTCTTCTCATAATCCATAACAACACAGAGAAGTGGGATTTCTTACTTCTGGTGTTTATTTGTTGTGGTTTCTTTAGGACATTTACGGAAGTGACGTCAGTTCTTCTTCTTTGGTCTTCTGAGGCGTTACAGTGTTTTGTTTTTTTTACCATGGGGAGACCCAGTGTAGCCCGGGTTAATCTATAACCTTATTTTATCAAAACAATTTCACATTCTGACTTGATATCACATAGAATATGGAAGGGTGATCTTGATCTGCATCTTTGCATCAAAAGGACTGCGGTAAGACCAATGTTTGTGCTGTTTTCACACACCAACAAGTTGGTACTGTGTTCATCGATGCTGCTTGAAGAGCCCCCTTGGAGAGAGAGACCTTGGCTAACGCACTAACCCTGGATTCTTCCGTTAATCTGCAAACTATGAAATCCCAAGTGAGCCAAAATGACCCACTCTGTGGTGGTTTCACTCTCCATCGCCGCCCCCCTGGCCCTATTTGGAAAAAGTTCTGGCTCCATCCTGCCAATGTGGCGACGAGCATAAACCCAAACCTTCGAAACGTCTCCTCACAAACCCAACGAATGACATCACAGGCGCTATTTCCAATTTTTATCTCCCGGTCTTTAGTTCAACCCGGCGCTTTTGGTTCGGCAGCGAGACAAGTTCTGGCATCAATACGATAGTTGCCATGGTCATCAACAGGGCACCACCTTGGGGAGTGAAGAGAGACATAAAATGATGCTCACTCCCTTTATTTCGGCTGGCTGGAGGAACAGAGCCTTGGCTTGCTGTCACTAGGTCTGGGAAAGACAGCCTGTGGCCACAAGGTCATGGAGTCCTGAGGTCTGCTCCCCTCCGGTGCTCCTATTACGGGAGGCGTAGAAATTCATAGAAAATGCACGGCTGTACAGTAGAAACCTCATTATCCAAAGCCTGCGGGAACGAGCGCTCTTTCGGGAGAATGAGACATGATTGAATGTCTTTTAAAATGGCTGCTAAATCAATCAAGTCGGGTTATTTAAACGTCACCCAAAAGTGGATGGATATCCTATTTGAAAATGCTACTTCACTTAGTCACAGTGCGAGCCACAAACATGAAGTCAATGCAGTCTCGATGTTTCCCCTTTTTGAGTGCGGTCTGTGTTCATACATTTTGACTTTTCTAAAGTCTTCTGTTGGATTGTGTGATCATGGTCAATGAAAATTTTAATTTCAAAGAAAGATCACCATATCCAACCCTATTTACTGTCAGCATGATGTGTTTTGGACAATACCCATTGACAAAAGACATACAGTGTGAACTGAGTGGATTCCTTTGCGTTGCAACTGGCCAACATAGCTGGCAGAAAAACTGCTTTGGCTGACCACCAAATTCATAAATGAGGTTCAGATAAATAGGGTTCCGCTGTACATGAATCTTCTGTTCCAGATAAGTCTTCCCGCTCTATCCTTCCCTTGGCACCTGATTCCTTTACAGATTCCTAAAGATATGAAAAGCTCACAAAAGTTCCTTTTTGACGTCCTCACCTATCACCTGAAACGTCACAACTTCTTAGCATGTTAGGGCGACATCGTCTGCAAAGGATTTTCCCAAAACGCTAAAAAGCACGGATGTGCTTGTTTCCTCCTCTGGGGAATCAATGCCTCCTACCGATTGTGTTCATTTGTGTGGTTTTGGAATGGCGCCATCTCCAATTCCACACGGGGCTGCGCTTTTTCGAGGCCCACAGCCCGATTGCTACTGTTTTCTTCTCATTTTGCGAAGAAAAGTGGAATGCTGCCTCCACCACTGCATTCACAAGACTGCAACGCAAGAGGCGTACAGAGCCCAAGATAGGGAAGCCTTTACAGTACGCGGAAAACTTAAAAGCGCCGATTATTTTTGTTTAGAAGGCACATTTTCTCGCTCTATCGCTCCATCTCTCTCTCAAACTCTAAATCCCCCCCCCCCCCCCCCCTTCGTGTTTCTCCACCGTTCTTTATCTCAGAGCTGCATTGCCTTCAATCTGCATAAATCAGTGGCTCACAGGGTGCATGCAGTGGTTTACCCGTGCGCCCCATTCACATCGCCCACGGGAAGTCATTTTAATATAAGAACGGCATAAATCTACAAGAGTGTGAGAGAGAGGGGAGAGAGACACAGACGTGGCTGCACGGGAGAAATTAATAATAGAAAGGCAAAAAGGCAGGGTGGGGAAAGACAGAGAGAGGAGAGAAGATCAGACCAACACAAATGCATGGACAGTAAGTGGGAGAGAGAGAGGTTTGGCAGAAGAGATACAGTATACACTCAGGCAGACAAATAAATATATATATGTACATACGTTCAAATATAGCTAAAGTCAGAGAGCAAGCAGAGGCTCTCTCACAGGTGGCCGCTCTGGTTTTCTCTCACCTCCAAACACAGGTTGGGTTTGCAAGTCTATGTGTGTGTGTGTGTGTGTGTGTGTGTGTGTGTGCGTGTGTGTGATACACTGGCATCCCATTCAAGGTGCCTTCCTGCTACAAACTGGTACAGGCTCTAGCCTGAATAATAAACACAATGCAAATAGATTAAAGGACAATAGCAAGGAGACGAGTAGTTCAAATGCCAGGGCGAGTGCACTTTACAGACACAGAAACAGTTCCAAGACAATTTCCCAACATTGCTTTAGAGAAAACATTTGGGAAACCATTATTAAATTCTATCGGGAGTTGTGTTCTAGTTATCTGAGCTCATAAGTTAAATCGAAGGTCCATCACAACAGTTCATTTGTCAATTAATGTTAACCTTGTCCTTTTAAAAGCTGGAAATGAAGACCACTGCAAAGCCAAATTGCAATTAATGAGCTATTTATTAATTGCAATTAATTTCTAGTTCCAAGATCTGGGGGTGGGCAGTTCCGCCTACCACATTCCACCTGAGAGGCTTTTCCAGGGGCTCGCCGACACTAGCAATAATGGTACAAACACGCCAGTTTATTAGAGAGAGTGGCAAGATGTAACAAGCCGTGAGCAAATGGAATGTTGTCATGACAAAGGCTATCCTTTTGTGTGGTGGTGGGTGATTTTAACATTGATTGCTCTGATGAACAACAGGTGCACAGCCAACCCTGCTCCTGGGCCCAATTTACAAGACCCAAGGCAGGTGTGGCTGCTTAAATGAAACCACCCTCACACCACAGGTGATTTGTTTCATTGAGCACTTTAAATAATGCCTTGACGTCTTATGTTGAGGATTTTGCATTTTGCAAGTATTCTCAGGCTAACTAGGTTTTATGTTAACATCAGATATGAATGAGCCTTCGCTTGACTTGACTTTAACTCGACAAACAGCTCATACAATTGCCCTGTGCACCTCCACTTCTCTGTGGTTTGGGGGCGTGAAGGCCAAAGGGACGTGAGGTGATGGTTTTGGGGATTAAGGCCAAATGTTCCATAGGTCACCAGTGTTGTTACGTGACTTAACAAACTTGTTACATTACAATATTACTGCCATTAAAACGTTACTTGTTAAGTTACAGTGTTACGTATTGAGAAAAGTAACTATTTCGAGTACTTTTGCATTACCAAAAAAGAAAACCCCCATTTCTTGTCCTTTTTGACCCACAAATTCAAAATAATATGAATACTTCCACAAAGGCTGTCCTCTCAGCCATCTCGCTAGCTGAGCTACACATGCGCATAGACGTGTAAGGCAAGTGGCAATGAAAAAGCCAATTATGATCTAAAGCTGACCTCTAGCCGTTCACTATCATGTTTGTCGATATAGAAAAAAAGCCCCACCCCCTCCATGGTGGGCAGATTGCACAAACAAACACACCGTAGACACACCGGCAGCAGAGACAGAGCGGACGCATTGAAAACTCGGAGGGGAAGGAGAAAGATGATGTATCGTTGACAAATGAGGTCCACATATCTCCATAGTTTGGCATTTTTTGGATATTTAAATTCCGACCCAAAGCAATGTAAAAACCCAAAGTGAATATTCGTTGTGTAAAATATGTGTATGCGACATGCAACACCGAAAAAGTTATTCTTTTTTTTTTCATTTTTATGCACGTTGGTCTATTGACAGGACTTATTTTATTTGATATAATATTCCAAATAAAATAAGCTATAATTCCTTATAATGTATAAGTTATAAAGTATAAGTAAATGAAGCCTACTTTTCAATAAAAATGTTATAAATCTGCATGCCTTGATGATGTCATTATTTTTATACCCTGCCTATCAATTGGTTTTAAGCTCAATAAACCCAGTTAATATTTGACCGGAATTTATCAGTTTTGTCCCGGACAATGACATCTTCAAGGACAAGTGGACCGGCACCAAGTTGTTATAACCGAAACCCTGGTGTGAATGTGTCTGGGGCCTTACTCGCCAAGGAGGCAGAGACAAAGAGAGATAGAGAAAGAGAGTGAGAGAGAAAAGACAATACAGGCAAAACAGGCATTACAACATGCTTTTTTGGGTTGAAACTATATTATCTACCCTGTACCAGCTTTGTTGAGCGTTCACTACGGTGCTAATCTGGTGGCATTGTGGGTCATCGCTGAGCGGAAATGAAATTTTAGGAAGTCGAACGAATGACAGATTACTTTAAGTCCAGCTTCATCAAGAACACCCCCACCTCTGGGTATATCATGTAAGCATGCACCACCAGACATCAGACATGTGCTAAACTCTAAGCGTCTACACTAATCTAAGCTCAACACCCCTGCACAGGTACGGGTAAAGTAGGCTGAGGTTAATTAGGAAAGAAAAAACAAGTAGCAGTTGTTTTTTTCGCCTCAGGGGTGCTAGTGCATGATAAAAAAAACCTCCTCTGTTTACGCTCGTCATTTTCCCATCAGCGCGTCTGGAATATTGTCTGGTTTATTATTCGAATGGCAGATTGTGTCAAAAAAACCTGTTTCTCATTAGCGTGCTGACAAAATGCCACCATCGGGCTTTGTTGATGTGTTCCTCCCTCTATTTAGTTCAAAGCCCAGGGCCAAACTCTGAAAGATGTTGGAGATAACAGTCACGGCGCTGAACCAGGCACCTTAATTATTTGTTCCAAATATTTGAAAATGAGACGACAAATTCTATATACATACTCTTCAGCTCTGACGATAGAGTGGACAGCAGCGGCGGACGAACAATGTTACAACAAACAAACATTTGGAGGCCCAACCTACACAAGAGAAGGGTTCATTTTGGCCATACTTCAAATGGCGTGATCTAACGTATTTGATCCTATATTTACTTTCACAGTCCCACCACTTACTGCTGTCGACCAGATGTCGCGATAAAAACTTTCTTCGGAGTTGAAGATGGAAAAAAAAAAAGCTTTGATTGGTTCACCGTTGAAAACGTATTTCAAAGTTTAATAACACGGCAGAAAGAAAGTATTGATGTTCCATGGCTCCAAAGTTGGAGCACCAGGTGAGCATCCACCGCTGGTTGGATTAGCCTGGTTGTCAATATGCAGAATTGCATTTTCTTCTCTTCATTCCTCATTTTCATTAAAGCGCAATGTCTTCAAATGTTTTATTTAAACAGGGGAAGTGTGCACCTCTGTCCTCTGTCTCCCCAGCCTGATAAAGGCACGGCACCTCCAGTTATTTGTGTATAAAACACAGAAAGCTCTAACTGATATCTGCAGGGTCCAGGCTGCAAGGCACCCATGACTCTTCCCAGGACCACCGGGGCCCTGTGGTATGGTAGCTGTGGAGCTCTATGGATGGTAGCTTACTCAATTCCTAAATGATCCAGAATGGTGAATCTGCTAAGAAACAGGAAGCACCCAACCGATTCTTCAAATTGATCAAATTTAGCATCCATTCCTCCTCAGCTACAGCCTGTCCCAAATTATTGTGCAGTAGACGCTTTTAACACACTCTATCTAGCAATATTAAATGTAAGGTTTTTGGCCGGAAAAACATTTTCAATCAATTATTTTATTATCAACCACAATCTTGATTTTGTGTTTTTAACTGAACCTTGGTTAGACCAAGATAACGCTTGCAGCTGTTCTTATCGCATCAACCCCTCCCAACTTCAGTTTTATGAGTGAAGCGTGCATAAGAAAGGTAGTGGATTTGCCATTCTGTTTAATGATTCCCTCAAAGGAAAGGAAATATCTTGTGGAAATTTTGCCTCTTTTGAATATGTGCCTCTTCAGTTGAATTTCTCCTCTCGAGCTATATTCCTAAATATTTACAGGCCATCTAAATACTGTGCAAGCTTTTTTGATTACCTTGCTGAACTGCTGTCTATAATCTGTATTGACTTTTACTTTCTAGTTATTGTTGATGATTCTAACATCCATGTTACATTCATGTACAGCCCCCATGACAAAGGGACAAAATAACTGTGTTGTGTTCTCAATAACTATGGACTGACTCTGCATGTAACGGATCCCACACACAACAAGGGGCAGAAATTTCCAAAGTCTGAGCACTTCTGAGGTCGTGGTGACTGATGTTACTCTCTTTAATCATTCCTGTGTTTTCTTTGTACTATCTCCATTCACATAAATGTTGAAACAGAGGTCATCACAAAACAGTATATCACTAAAGACAACAGTGACATATTTATTCAGGCTTTCTCTTCCACAGCCGCCCTCTCTTGGGTCTCAGTTAATGAGCTTGGAGATCATTTAAAAACTAAAATTACAAATGCTATTGATGCCATTGCACCCACTAAGGTGAAGGTGGCCAATTTGAAAAAAAAATGGACAGGTAGTCAGTGCTGCCATATCAGCTACAGGATATATGTTGTTCCTGTGTCCACTAAAAATCTATTGAAATACCATGACAAAATTTGATCTGATCAACCATAAGGTAGACATACATTACTAGGAGGACATTATACAACAACTTAAACAGCTAACAGGCTTTTTCAAAAATGTTTCAAAGTGCTTGGCTTCAGATCTTCTACAAATTGTACACACGTTTCTTTTCTCAGGTTTCTTTCCACAGGCCCTGAAAACTGCTGTCATCAATCCACTCCTCAAAAAGAGCAATCTTAACCCCTCACTAATGAACAATTATAGGCCCATACCAAACTTCCCGTTTCTAAGTAAAATCATTGAAAAAGCTACTTTTCAACAGCTGAACAAATTTTCGGCCCGAAACAAATATTGTGATGTTTCCTTGTCAGGATTTCGACCACACTACAGCACTGACACTGAGACTTCAGTGACATCCATCTTAACACAGGCGGCGGCAGAATTTCAGTCTAAGTATTACTGGATCTCAGTGCTGCATTTGACACAGTCGACCACAACATATTACTAGACGGACTGAAGAACTGGGTGGGACTCACTGGCACAGTCCTAAACTGGTTTAAATCCTACTTAAAGGACAGGGACAACTTTGTGTCTATGGGTAATTGCACATCTGAGCGGACACAAATGCGGCGTTCCCCTAGGCTCTGTTTTGGGGCGTCTTCTGTTTAACATCTACATGCTCCCACTGGTTCAGATTATGGAAAACAACAAAATATGTTACCATAATTACGCAGGCGACACACACATTTACACATTACACAGTCACTTAGCAAGTGCATTGAACAAATCAACGATTCGATGTGCCAAAATTTTCTCCAATTAAATGGAGACAAAACTGAAGTAATTGTTTTTGAAGCCAAGGAAGAACAACTAAAAGTCAGTGCTCAGCTTCAATTGGTGATGTTAAAAACCATGAAACAAAGCCAGAAATCTTGATGTTGTCATGGACTTGGAAATAAATTTCAACAGCCACATTGAAATAATTACAAAGTCAGCCTACTATCACCTTTAGAATATAGCAAGGATTAAAGGACTTATGTCTAAGCAGAATTTGGAAAAACTTGTCCATGCATTTATCTTCAGTGGACTCGACTACCGTGACAGTGTCTTTACAGGTCTTAATAAAAAATCGATCAGACATGCTGCAGTTGATACAGAATGCTTCCGCATTCTGCAGTGTCAGTCCTCACTAACACCAAAAAAGTGGATCATATCACTCCAGTTCCCAGATCTTTACACTGGCTTGCTGTCCGTCAAATAATTGGTTTCATTTACTACTGTTAGTTTATAAAGCGTGGAGACGCAACATTCAGTTTTTATGCCATATATATCTGGACAAAACTCCTAGAAAAGTGAACCACTTTTAAATCACTGTTTCTGTTTGCCGCTGCCTTTTACTAAACCAAATTTGTAGCTCTTGATTCATTTCTTGCACTGCACTGTAATTTCGATGTATTCTATTTTTAAACTTTATACACTCTATGTATTATATTCTATCTTATGTCTATCAAGTGGATTTTAATTTGAACTCTTTAATAATTTCCTTTTATAACGTGTTTCTTTTACATTGCCCTAATGTTTTTGATGTTTGTGTAAAGTTAGTTGTATTGCCTTGACAAAATGTGCCATCAAAATAAACTTGTCTTGGCTTGACTTGTCTTACCTTGTATAGGTTACTTTTTTTCTGATATAAATGTCCCCTCCACTCGACATCTACTCCGCCTCCCTTTACTCAACCTTAACTTGAACGTGTACCTCCCTCTTCTGTACATCCCTCTTCTTTATCTTAACTCTACCTCTGCTCTAGCTATACTGTACTCTACCTCCACTCTACCTACCTCTACCTCCCTCTACACTACCTTTAACTCTACCCATGGGCGCCAGTATATGGGGGACACTGGGATTTTTTGTTTTGTTTTTGTTTGTTTGTTTTGGAATGTTTTTAAGCAAGAACATCTACGCCAGGTATTACGGTAATACAAAGTTGGCGATAACAAAGCCAAACGCTATTGTTTGTCGCCACGCGATAAGCGCTTGTTGCTCGCTCATCACTGCCTCCGCCTCCCCCTCCTGTTCAGGGTGTGCTGTATCGTATCGTTCACAATAATAATGGTATAATTTTTTGTATAAAAAGAAAAATAATATCATGATATTGGAAATATTTTGACTTGTTGACGACTTTAACGATTGGCATGAGTACTCGAAGGCTTGATTTGGACAACAGTATTCATTCAACATATAGAGTAATCACATTTTTATTTGAGGGTGCACACAATTAGGTTGGGGAAAAACTATCGCATTACTTTCAGAAATATACAATCCAGTCACATATCATTAATTCATTTTATTTTTATTATAAATATAGTACTTTCATGTTGTTACTTTGTTTAGTTTGTGAACAGCTTAACTTCCGGGTATGGGAAAGGAGCTGTCCTTTTACGTGCCTGTAGTACATACTATATTTACTTTGCCTCTAATGTACTTCTCTCTCTATACATCTACCTCTTGATACCCTACATCCACTCTACTTCTTCTCTACTTTACCTATGACACTACCTATACTCTACCTCCCTCTCTTTTCATCCATATCTAGACAAAAATGTACGGTATTATTTGTAATGTAACATAATCTTGGCCATCATTACTTTTTTAATTTCATTTCCTGTGTTTGTTTCTCACTGACATTTTGCAAGGCCTTTGCTGTCCGTGAAAAAAATAATGCAAAGCCATGCAGACCCCACGGTGCTATAAAAGCCAAGCAGCAATGATTACTTCTAAAATTATCTTTCTTGTGTCCTGGAATGCTGGGAGTGCGGTTATAGTGCGCAAAATTGACAGCAGCGCCTTATCACGTCAACGTCAAAGGGATAAAACAGACGTCGTGGAAGACATCACACAAGACAGACACATTCATGTTTCACAACCGAGAAGTGAAGTTGTCGGTGTGATCCTTGTAGAATTAGCCCACTTTCCATCACACAGCAGTCAACTTACGTTGGTTTGACAGCGGAGTTTCTTCGCAGAATCTCTTCTGTTTCTTTTTCTTCCTCGTTGACAGCCATGTTTGCCTGACATTCGCAAAGCCGTTCTGAATAGGGCTTTAATTACAGCTTGAAGCCCCAGACTACGCCTTTTACAGGGTGAAAAATTGACATAGAGCACGTCGAACAAATCTCAAGTCAAATTGCCACTTGACAAAAAACCCACAGTACCACTTTTGAGCTAGAGCTGCACTTCATTTTGTGCTCTGTGCCATTAAATCAAACTGGAGGGAAGTCAACACACTATACAGACACACTGCAATCACAATAACTCCTAGATTCTGGTAGAGAGCAAAGCAGACATTACACGTCTCTGTAAACTATGATATTCAAGGTATTTTTTAGCAGATTAGGCAGATAGTAACTGCTTGCATACACTTGGGTGATGGTTGGAAAAGTAACTCTTGTGTTGGAAGCTCAAAACTGCACAGGTGAACTAACTAACAATAGTTCCAAGCTAAATAGCAGCTCCATCAGAACAAGTTTCACTCTCAAACTAAGGACATTTTGGTGGATTTGGTGGAATACAAAGAGTAAATCAGCCCCATTTGTGACACACCGCGGCAAAACCCGACTTGTCGCGCATTTCTAAAATTGCCACGAGCCACTTCAAGTAAACAAGATGAGGAGCCTTCGGTTTCACTTGTCTGTGAAACTTTCATCTCCGTGTTGTTATGGATTACGGGTAGCATGTGGCGGAAGCTCTAAATCATATCATCTACCTTAATCTGACCAGTGTGGTAGATTCAAGTCAGTGTTAGCAGCATGTATTGGACTTTCCGTAATGATAGTCAGTTCTCCGACAGCGACGCTGACTCTGATACCGTCGCTGTTCCAGATTTGGAGAACATTTCAAACGACGGATTTCAACCTGACTGTGACGATGAAATGGAATATTTTCAAGAACAACTGAAAGGGAGACCAACGACACGCCCATTGTTGTTACAACAGAAGAAGTTGTAGACGTGATGAAGTCCGTTGAGGTTGGTGATGCAGATTATGAACAAGTAGCAATGGACAAGATTCTCAGGTTTACCTTATTGGTAGAATCTCTCAATCGCGTTGTAGGTTATTGAGTGTGGCTAAGCCGAAGCTGCAGATGGCAGGGCAAAAGATCGGACCAATCAACGCCCAAGTGGCACTGATTTGTCTGATCCTCAATAGGGAGCTTTTTTAATATTTGTCTGTCCTGTTTTGTGTAGGAGCTGGGGTGCGGTCGTTCCTCCCGCGTCCAGACTGATTGTTTGTTTTTGTTGTTATTATTATCGTTTATTATTTATCATTCTGGCCAGCAAGCCTTTTTGTTCTATATTCGTAATTAAATCTCATGCCATGTCAGTACCCCAGTGCCAGAAAGACCCTGCCTCCCTCCCCGAACCCTTATCGGTGGCTGTATATACATATATATATATATATATATATATATATATATATATTTATTTATTTATTTATTTATATAAATAAAATGAAATTTAGGTAATTTATACCGGCGCATGTATAAGTTGATGTGCAAGCACCGTGTAGTATAAAAAAAATGGCAACAAAATAAATCATTTTCACCATTTCAGGGATTAAAACGTGGAGTTTCTGAGCCTCACAACATGGGAGCAAAGTGCCATTTGACTCTGAACAGCGCTGGGATTAAGCCTACTGTACTTTTCGTGGCGCAGTGAAGTTACAAGGATTTGACAGTTCTTACTGCCAGGCTCTCTATCACCCTGTGAGCTGGACTGACCCTGCATCCTGAAAAAAATTCTCCTCTTCAGGAACAGTGGAAGGGAGGCCGGGGAAGACAAAATAAAAAAGATTTCTCCCTTGTCAAAATCCACACATTTCAATATTGCATGAGGCATCTCTTAAATAACTACAAAGTCGAAATGTTTTCTACATGTGTAGGACCATAGTCATAGATTGTGGAGGGGACACAGGGGACATATGCCCTCTGATATTAGAAACAGTTAAACCAAAAATTGTAGAAAAATATCCACATTGAGGACCTTTACTTTGAAATTCATTCGGGTTATATGATAACATTTCAATTTGGGGAGCTTGGGTTGTATAAAACCAATCACAGATTACCAGGTACACTTGATGTTTCTCTTTTCCTTGATTTTGTGAAATAATTAAAAACAAAACTTGCCATAGAAATGGTGCCAGTATGCGTTTTTTTTCATTATGCAACAGTTTATTTTTATTTGCATGAAAAAATATCATCAGAATGCACAAAATACAACTTTAATTTGAGCAGTTCCAATTATTTTTTCGCGAATTGAAGGATAATGACTGAAATAAAATAGAATATAAATTTGAATTGATAATGAATGTGCGCTTCAGAATGCACAGGGTGTATACTGTATATAAATATATTTCTGAAATGAAGTCTACGGAGACTATGCTTCCATCATTCTGCAGGAAAATAAGTAATGCCTCTTTTCATGCATCTCTTTATTTATTCAGCTAGTTTAGTGAGGTTGGTGTGATGCCGCTTAATCGTGCTTTAATGCCCAAAGGGATTCACACAGAATCTAAAACTGGCAACCCCCTCAAAGAAGAAATAAAATCACATTTTTGTCATGAGCATACAGGAAATCAAGTCTCTGACACTCGAATTTCAGTAGTACCGATTATTTTTCCACAAGTTAAAGGAACATTTTTGCATATTTTTTAAATATGTTAAACTAGGACCATGGTTCCGTCATTGTACAAATTAAAACTTTCCGGTCCGGGAAGAAAACAAATAAATGAAAGAAACGCATAGGTAAGTTGTGCTTCTGTGTAGGTGTCAATTTATTCAGCTAGTTTAGTGAGTTTTATGGTTATTATTTCCTCTCAAGTAAATACTTGTGTAGGCCTTAATCACGCTTTAGGCCCCAAAGAGTTTCACAGACAGCCTGAAACTGGCAACTCCCCAGAAGAGAAAAAAAAAAACCAAAAAAAAAAAAAATAATAAAACCTCCTGACTCGGTGTCGTAACGCCTCGGAGGTCTCCCGAAAAAAAACCAAAAGAAAAACAGCCGCCGAGACAGGGTGAACCGAGCCCGACACGTGCCACTCGGCTGTCTCTGGCAAAGCAGCGGGATTAGCCTACTTTGCAACACAGCGGAGCAAAGACCGCGAGGGAGCTGACACCAGCGCTATCCCCCATCCACCCACCCACCCAAACTCCCACTCCCACTCATCCCCAGCTCCAGCTCCAGCTCCAGCTCCAGCTCCTGCTTCGCTTTGTCTGTGGTTAATTCTCTTCTGGGGCCCCCTGCTGCCTTTGCCAAAAGACCCCCCTTGTGCAAGAAAATGACTGGTGGTGACGAGACGAGACACTTTCCATTACGGAGCCGGGTACAAAACGTCCCTTACCCCTTACCCCCCACCCCCCACCTCCTACTTTTTTATATGTTTTTCCCCAGCGAGAGAGAGAGAGAGAGAGAGAGAGAGAGAGAGAGAGAGAGAGAGAGAGAGAGAGAGAGAGGTGGGAGCATATCTTGGAATTTTTTTTTTTTTTTCTTTATGATTTTTTTTTCCCGCAGCTCCTTTGATATGGAAATGAAATGACTCCGCTCAATGTCAGAGCAGCTCAGGCACAAACCCAGTGCTAGCGATTCAGGGCTTCCTTTTTCCCCTTTTAAGAAGCTTCCCCCTTTTTCTCTCTGAAAACAGTGAGATGGAGGGAGAGAGTGAGAGAGAGAGAGAGAGAGAGAGAGAGGGACAAAGACACAATCGTACCGGGATGAATGTAGCTGGGCTGTTTTGCTGAGTGTTATTGGATTTGATATGTCCACCTCGCGCAGCAAAAAGGAGGAACTTTTTCAAATAACTGCCTCGGGTGGTGGTGGAGGTGGTGGTGATGGGGTGGCTCGATAAACGCTGAGACGAGTCTGTCAGTTACTCGGTTTGGAAAGAACTTAAAAAAAAAAAAGAAATAAAAAGACAGAGGAAGTGAAATTGGGAAAACTTCAAAAAACAAAGGAAAAAAGACCTGAATCTGAATCCGAGTTGCACCACTGTGCATTAATTGTACATTAAATCTGACTTAGGGTGACAGACAGACCGACAGACAGACAGACATAGATAGATGTAGATATACTTAATTTTATTTTTTAAGAGGAAAATTGCAATGGCAAAGTCAAATTGCAATATTAAAAAAATGTCCAGTCATGTCCAAAAATATAATATGTAAGATACGTGTGTAATAACTTATAAATCAACAGAATGAATATACAATAATCTACAGTTAAAGAGGAGTATCAGATTGAGTGTCCCGGCCAGATATCAGCGATACAAAAACCTCACAGCCACGGATATATATATATATATATATATATATATATATATATATATATATATAGTGAAATGTGTTTGACCTCACTGGCGAGCCTTGTCGAGGTTAATGGGATTCTGGAATAATATGTGGGGCCATCAGGGAGCCGCTCTTAATTTCCCTGTTCACTTTTAAGGTCCTACACCGAGCCGCTCGCTCCATTTTATTATCGACGAGGGAACATCACACAACCTCTACAGCTGCATTATCTGTCGGCAGGGACGGATCTTCGACTTGTTGGGAAGCTTCGAGTTCGCGTGATGTAATAACGGCAGCATTGTGTGATAGCATTGTAATAACATCTCGAACGCGATAACTTATATGTTTTGCGACATAACCCTAACCCTAACCCTCACCCTAACGCTAACCCTAACCCATCGTATGAGTATTATGGGGGTTACAACAAAGTCCAAAAAAGGAACAGTCATACAGTTTGCCGTCGAGGGTGATCTCGGGGTATCTACTCACCAACGTTAGATCGTCCACCAGCCCTCTCCTCGAACAACGGTGGACCGTGATTGGTCCCCGGATCACGTTCTGTATGCAAAAGATCTGACTCTCGTGAGACTAACAAATGACACCATTTCCTACCAATATAATATATTTTATGATATAACTTAAACGTTTACCTGTGTTTTTGGATATTTTGCTCTCATATTATTTCACACTGCTTCTGCATAAACACCTGTTATTACCACGTGTTCATCCATCAGGAATTTGTCACATTAATCTTAATTCGAACAAGAAACAATTTGAAACCTTAACACTTTATCAATACATATTTTGTCCTGTGTTTACTATGCAATATTATGTCAGGCTCTTTAAAATGTACTGTAGTTTGACAGAAATTGAGTGAGCAACTTGTGATTGGTGCAGATGGCAATGACTGGGAAAACAGAGAAAACTACCTCTTTGAATTATGATTTAGTTTTAAACGAATTATTTCGTTTTGAACCAGTCGTCCGAATGGTCG
>NC_137199.1:7334758-7372258 GCF_960531495.2 Zeus faber | reverse complement strand
CATTGTACACATCGTATGAGCTATACACACAAGCGTACCCAGCACAAGAAGAGAAAGGATTCCTGCATGTTAGTGATCTTGTTATTTCCCTCCCTGTGAAGGCCAGACCACATTCATTTGTTACTGATCTGTGTGTAGAGATTAAGACAATATGGTGTTCGCACACACTAGTAAGTGTTAAAGTAAGCCAGGGGATTACGTTTTTGGAGACATCTAGGAAATCCCTTTCTACTCAAATTGTGATGGCTAGAGGACTGGGTCAGAGCATCTCCAAAACGACAGGTCGCTCTCCACCACTGGAAAACGGGTGACCCCTGTATGCAGTTGTAACTACCTACCAAAAGTGGCCCAAGGAAGGACAACTGGTGAATGGGCGACAGGGTCATGGCACTGAAGGCTCATTGATGTGCATGGGAACCCGTCTGTTCTGTTCTGTTCCCACAGAAGATCTGCTGTAGCACAAACTGCTGAAAAAGTTCATGCTGGCTATGAAAGGTATCAGACCACACAGTGCATGACAGCTTGCTGCATAAGGGGCTGTAGCCGCGGACCGGTCAGAGTGCCCATGCTGACCCCTGTTCACCGAAAAGTGCTACAATGGGCACGTGAGCGTCAGAAATGCACCATGGAGCAATGGAAGAAGGTGGTCCCGTCTGATGAATCACATTTTGTTCTACATCATGTGGAGGGCCGGGGTTAGGGTCCGATCCGATAGAGCATCTGTGGGATGTGCTGGAACAACAAGCCCGATGCATGGGGGCCCCACCTCACAACTTACATCTTGCATGTGACCGCGGCCAATTGGAAACATCTGAAGGATCATCAGCAGAGAATTGATCTGCATTTCGGTGAGACCATAACATTTCCAGCATTCAAAGATCCAATTCTTGAAATTGCTGCCATGCGTACTTATCTGATTTGCAAATACAATTATTTGACAGGCTAAATTGTAATTATTGTGTGATGAAATACATGGGGGCATATCGATGTGGAGACCGGACTAAATTTAGATACCTTATATTGGGTTCCAGCATTTAATTTTATGATGCAGCAGTCGAATCGAATCGACGGTGTCAGAGAACCCAGCAGTGATTACCTTAATTCTTTATGACACATTACATTACTGTGGGAGACTTTGTGCTTCGTTCTACTCTATAAATGGTTGTGGCTCACATGTGGTAGCACGAACAGAGGACACAAATGAACTATGCAGCTCTGGACCTCCCATTCTGTGATGTCCCCGTGTGGGCCCTGTGTGCCAGTGCTCTGTTAAAAACCTTTTTGGAGCTCAGTTGCTCTCTCTCTCTCTCTCTCCCTTCCTTCAGACACCCATTTGGTTTTGGTTGACATTTGGCTTGTGTTACTGCGCCGCACAGCATTAGACTCACACATTCCTCCACTCATGCACCCACTTACACTGCTGATCTTACTGATTACACATGCCACTTTTAGTTACCAGCTAACTTTTTGAAATCAATTATTTGTTGTTGCTTGGGTTGTGTGCATCTCCCCCTGTGTGTCTCTGTGTGGCCCGGTTGTGGTAATACCATCAAGTATTTAATGTTCCCTAAGAACACTACATTGCAGTAAGGTTATTGGCTGATTGGAATGAAAAAATACTTCCAACTTTGGGGCACTTGTTTCGAACAATTAGTCGATTCAATTATTAAGCAGAAACAGATTTAGGACAAAGGGATTGTGTTTATTATGATAATATTAGCCCTTTTAGGTTCTTAGATTGTCTAAATTTGCAGGCTGGTTAAGTTATTGTCATGTTTTTGAGTAAAACTGCATGCCTTGATTGGACATCCTAAAGTAACTTAACAATTTGTCTGAGCTGACTGATGAATAATGTGACTTAGAGCTGAATTCATCCAGGCCAAAGGTAAGACTAGCACTTCAAAGCAAAACACGTAATGCCTTACGTGTTTGGTATGTTAGAACATATAGATTTATTAAAAGTTTTGTAACACAAATTGACCATCAGATACGCTAAAACTAAACTTTGCAATGTATTGCTTATGTGAATCACACTTTCCTTAACCTCTCTAGTTGCTTAGGTTATTGTCAGGGCTAACTAAGTGACTAAAAAGCGGCAATTGTCCAGCACTATGGTGAACTATGCGCTCTGCCACACTGCTAAAATTGTTCAGGAATGGATTGAGGAACATGACAACATGATATGGGGGGGTGGGTTAATGTGTCAGATGCGAACTGCCCCTCACAAAAGTGCAGGATTCATTATTTACAAGTAAAGGATTTGCACAAAATCATCTAGTTCTTACTAAATTACTGACTTACTTAATTAAAGCAACGGGGAGAGGTGCATGACGTGGCACAGGTGTTTTCGGAAACGGGACGGAGCGAGACAGTCCATTAACTAGTAGGAAACAAACTAAAATATATAGATCTAAAATAAAAATGCACAAAAATGGGCACAGGGTTCGGGAACCAGCGCACCGCTGTCAGGAAAATAAATAAAAAAACTCCACTCCAATTCTCTGATACCTGTTTTCCACTGGGGACGTTGGTGCATACAGGCGGTTAACAGGAATATCTGTGTATCATTCGATCATTTGATTCCAATTTCGAATCCAAAGCCAAAATCTGAAGTTATTTACTTTTTTTCCCCGCATGTGAGACCGTGAAACGCTTTGAGTGTAGCGATCACTCCGTGGGGCCCTCGCTTAGCGAGCAGAGAACCCCCACACTCCCCACATACCAGGTATGCCTTATCACCCTGCAACACGCCAAGTCCAATTTCTTCATCGTCTCCTTTCCTCCTCCCCTGAACCATCACTGGGCCCTTTTAAGTTTCTGCTGTTGTGACATGACTTACTGAAAATAAAGGAACCTTAAAATTCAAAGTCTCTCTCTCTCTGTCTCTCTCTCTCTCTCTCTCTCTCTCTCTCTCTCGCTCTCTCTCGCTCTCTCTCCATGTCTTCTGCCAACGGTACTGTGCCAAATCTACCAGCAGGGTTTAGGAGGCCATAAACACCCTAGAGCAGGAGATCAGGGACATTGAGGGAAGCCTTCTTAGTGGCGGCACCCCTGCGGGTGGGAGACTGCAGGAGAAGAGGCAGGAGCTGAGCACTTTCCTACAGGAGAGAGTACAGGGTTCCATGGTCAGCGCTCGCTACCTGGCATCAGGGATATGGACGCCCCCAGCTCCTATTTCTTCAACCTGGAGAAGTTTGTTCAGCAGTCCAGACAGCTGGCCTGTGTCCGTCTCCCGGCTGGCAGGGTGACCACCAGCCCGGTGGAGATGAGGGCACTGCATATTTAGGGCGGAGGACTTTGATCAGGAGTGTGCTGCCGAGCTCCTTCAGGGGCTGCTTCGCTGGAGGTCGGGGAGCGGGACACCTTGGAAGCCGCCATCGGAATGGAGGAGCTCATCTCTGCTGTGGGCCAGCTCATGCTGGGCGTGCTCCTGGGATAGACGGTCTGCCTCCAGAGTTCTACAAGCAATTCTGGAGCCTGATAGGGGAAGATCTACAATGGGAGCTGCTGGAGTCCGTGCAGACTGGTGCACTACCAGTTTCCTCTCGGCTAGCAACCCTCTCTCTCAGACCCAAGAAAGGAGACTTGGCCTTGCTCAAAAACTGGAGACCCGTTGCACTGCTTTGCACCGACTACAAACTCTTCTCGAAATAGGCTGAAAGGAGTTTTAGGGCTGTTGATTTTCAAAGACCACTCTAAGATCTCTTAGATCTTAAATAGATAGATCTGCCAGGCAGATCTATTAAGGAAAATTTGTTTTTAATGAGGGATTTGTTTGAGCTGAGTCATTTTTAATAGCATCGATGTTGGTGTCTTATCAGTTGATCAGGAGAAAGCTTTCGACCATGTGGACCATGGCTTTTTAATTTTCGATCTTGAAGGCATTTGGATTTTGGGAAGGGTTTCTGAATGTGCAGCTCCTTTACAGGGGACCATCCTGCATGATCAAGGTGGGTGGGGAGTTGAGCCAACCACTCCCTGTACAGAGAGGGATAAGGCAGGGCTGCCCCATCTCTGGGCAGCTCTACTCCCTCGCTATAGAACCTCTTCTGCACATTTTAAGAAACAGGCTGATTGGGCTCCCCCTACAGGGGCAACCTCAGGGGCCGCCGCTGGTCATCTCCGCTTAAGCAGACGATGTCAATGTTTTCATTACCAACCAGGATGATGTGTGGAGTTTAGTGGCTTGCTTGGGAATGGATCAGACGGCCTCGTCTGCTAAGGTAAACTGGTTAAAGAGCGAGGTCTTCCAGGTGGGGAGGTGGGAGGTGAAGATGACTCCCGAGCTACCATGGGGCCTGAGGTAGAAAAAGAGAGGAATGAAGGTTTTGGGGGTGTTTTTGGGCTCAGAGCAGTACCAGATGCAGAACTGGGAGGGTGTGGTGGAGAAGGTGTGTGCCAGACAGTCCAGGTGAAAAAAGCTGCTACCCCAGTTGTCCAACAGGGGTAGGGTACTGGTTGCTAATAACTTGGTTGCCTCGACCTTATGGCACAGACTTACAGGCCTGCTAGAGGAGATCTAGATGGCCATCGGGAACTTCTTCTGGTCCGATCAGCACTGGTTTAGAGCAGCAGCCCTCTATCTGCCAGTCCAGGAGGGGGCTCAAGGCCTCATTGACATTGCATCCAAGGTCACGGCTTTCCGCCTCCAAACAGCGCAGCGGCTGTTGTACAGTTGTGGACTGCATTGGCTGGACACAGCGAAGGTTCTGCTGAGGCAGACGGGGTGCCTCTCTTATGACAAGCAGCTGTTCCTGCTGCGGACCGAGGAGATGGACTATAAGGGCTGATTCCCTTCTATCAGTCAGTGCTGCAGTCATGGCAGGTTTTTAAGTTCCCCTCGGACACCACGATTACCCCTGGGATGTGGCTGTTTGGGGAGCCTTTGTTTGGGAACCCACCACTGGACTCCGGACTCCTTTCCTTCCCCAGCCTGCGCTCCAGCTTGCACAGGGGTGGGTGCGTCAAGTTGGATCATCAGCTTAAGGCATTCGCGGAGCAGTTCATGGACACAACGGGCACCAGATTCTCCAGACTGCTGCACAGGTTGGTGGATAAAGTTTGTGCTTCCCTGCCAGTGCCCTATAGGGCTTTCATGGAGAACCAAACGCTGTCTGAACAATGGGACGGTGAGTGTGAGTATGTGTGTTCTTAGCTAAGGGTCTCTCCAGCAGTGGGAGGAGGAGCAGGACAGCCTCCTGACTTTTGCTACTCCCAAGCTGGGGGGGGTTTGAGGCAGTGGGCAAGAAAGCCGCCTACTACACCTGCATCAAAGTGGCACACCTACGCTCTTTAGCAGGGGTGCAGCTGTCGGGGTGGACCCAGTTCTTTGGCTTAGGAGCATCCCCTACTGGCTGCTGACGATCTCTGTACAAGCCCCCTGTCGACAAACGGTTGGGAGACCTCCAGTGGAGGATCGTGCATGGGGCGGTGGCCGCAAACAGGTATCTGGCTCACCTGGATCCCAGCACAGGGGTGGGATGCATCTTCTGCTCCGAGAGGGAGACGCTGCAGCACCTGTTTGTTCTGTGTCCTCGGCTGCAGAGGCTGTTTGGGCTACTGGAGCGGTGGGGTTCGGGTTCTGGGGGAGAGCTTCTCTTTTAAACTTTTTTATCTTTAGTCCTGTTTACACTGTGTCAAACAAATCTGTCCATGTCCTGGTGAACACTGTTTCAGGGGCAAATTGGACTCTTTCAAAAGTGTTTGGGGTGTTGGGGAGGTGCTGTGCTTGTGTCCAGGATGATTCCCTCATTATAAACCTATGATTTTCCTGTGGTAGCTGTGATGTTTTCTCTCTCCCTCTCTCTCTCTCTCTCTCTCTCTCTCTGTCTCTCTCTCTCTCTTCTCTCTCTCTCTAAGGAGGTAAACTGTGCAAAGGAGGAAGTCTGGGCTACAAAGGGAGTTGTCCTTCTGGTGAACAGCTGTCTCAAACCTGGTGAAGAAATCAACACATCCCTGCGTACCTAGTTATCTCTGAAGAGAGATGTCTATACTCTTACTGACCTGTGATTTGCCTGTGATTTGTCTCTATTTTTGTTGTTTTTTGGTTCCTCTGTAATCAAGTTTCTGCTGTTGTGACATGACTTACTGAAAATAAAGGAATCTTAAAAGTCAAAGTCTCTCTCGCTCTCTCTCTCTCCCTTCACCACAGAACCTCTGAAATATAGATCAGACCTCATTACCCACCCTGTGCTCAACTGCCTCTTCTTTTTCAAACAGCCCCCTCCTCCTCTCATCCTTCTTCAACTCTCCGTCTCTCTTTACCAGGCTCGGCTTACTTGGTCTTATGATTCAATTGGAGGAGCTTTATGCGCATTAACATTTCAGGACTCAAACAAAGAATACATTTTGATCAGTGCAGAAAATATTGAGATCTTCTTCTTCTTCTTCTTCTTCTTCTTCTTCTTCTTCTTCTGTGTCACCAGAGAAGAAGACCACATGGGGGGACCCTCCTGCCCTCCTTTGGTCTTTTTGACTCTCTCTCTCTCTCCCTCTCTCTTTATTTCTCTCTGTATCTTTCTCATCTTCTGCCTGTTGCTCTCTCTCTCTCTCCCTCCCTCCCTCCCTCCCTCTCTCTCTCTCTCTCTCTCTCTCTCTTTCTCTCTCTCTCTCTCTCTCCCTCCCTCTCTCCCTCTCTCTCTCTCTCTCTCTCTCTCTCTCTCTCTTTCACTCTCTGCCTCTCTCTGACTCTCATTATCTCCTCGGTAACGGTCCCCATGGTGATGGTGTTGCAGCAAATCCAGGACATCCTTGAAAAGAGGTGATACCTTTCAAAAGACAGAGGGAGCGAGAGAGAGAGAGGTGTGTGAGGGCAGGAGATGCAGGAGGGCTAGATGAGAAGTGTTGAGAGAGGAGAAAAGAGTAGAGAGCAGTGGAGGAAAAAGACAGATAGTGGATAAGCTGAACGAGATCAAACACAGTTCGAATGTCCGGAAGGATAGATAGACAGACAGACAGATTGACAGACAGACAGATAGACAGAGAGATAAGAGTAGAGAGTGGAGAGGAAGAGGAGGAAGGGATGAAGGAGCTGTCAGAAGAGCAATGATATGAGGAAACGAACGAGAGGAAGTGAACGAGAGCAGAGGAAGGAGAAGACCTGGGAGAGGGGAGGAGGGTTTTCATGAGTGAGCGGGACACACACACACACACACACACACACACACACACACACACACACACACACACACACACACACACACACACACACACACACACACACACACACACACACACACTGTCCTCTGAGCCCTCCTACTAAATTCCTGTTCTCCTAAGAGTTCGGTTTGTAAGATTGTGTGTGTGTGTGTGTGTGTGTGTGTGTGTGTGTGTGTGTGTGTGTGTGTGTGTGTGTGTGTGTGTGTGTGTGTGTGTGTGTGTGTGTGTGTGTGTGTGTGTGTGTGTGTGTGTGTGTGTGTGTGTTTTGGCCTGGCTCCCAGGTATAGTGGGAGGTTTTTACGTACATTGCTTCCTCCTGGTGTCAAAATGCCATCCCTCTCTCTTTGTTTCAGAAAAATAACCGTGCGTGTGTTTGTGTCAGTCTTTTGCTATATCTGTGGCTGCCGGTCTCTGAATTCACTGCTTTTATTTTGTTTAGAAGTGCACGAGGAACATGGGTCCTCACTTACCACCTCAATCAGTGTGTGTGTCTGTGCGTCTGTGTGTGTTTGTGTGTGCTATTTGTGTGTTTTATCAATACGTGTGTTTGAAAACGTGCGCATTAGTCACCGTGTCTGTGGTCTGCAGTTAAGCAGTGCAGGGTATTGAGGGGAGTTGCCCGAGCATCTGGCCCTTCGCCCCCTGATGTCCACGGTGCCCGTTTTATCAAGAGCGTTCTATTTATTTTTTAATTTATTTTGGTGAACGGGCATCGAGATTCCATTGTAAACAGCTGTATACGTATATCAACTAAAAGAGGGGCCTCCAACACTACAGACCCAGAGAGTTTTAGACAGTTCGAAGGTGGGTGCTGCTCGGGGACCGTTTCTCCAAGAGAGATGCTTGAACGCAAATATCAGTTGTGCCATTTAGATAAAATAGAACAATATAATTGCAAATAATGGACTGTGTGGATATAGTGGGCAGAAAGAAGACAATAACACCTTTCCTGACATTATTTTATTTTATTATTATTTTTTTAAATTTCATAATCATGGCAGGAAAATAACGTTGCAACAAAAGTGTTTTAACGAGTCTCATATTCCAGAATAAATGATTTTATTTAGCTGGTAGGAAAAGGGAGAAAAGAAAGTCCTCTTCTGGGCAAGATATGCATATTCATGAGATGCGTGCTGAACGCGTCCTGATTGGTTGAGTCTCAATGAGTCTTTGTTGGTGGAACTGGCGTACGAAGCTCGTAGATTTCCCGTCAATAAAAACACTGGTGCTTGAATTTTGGGTTTTCTTTTACATAAATGAAAACTTCCACCATGAGTTGATGCAGAAAAGGCCCAAATTGGTGCATAAAAATTCACCAGGTGGGAAATGAAGTGTTGTAAAGCCTTGTTTGAATTGTTTGACAAGGTTGACGTGTCATTATTCACTCTGCATTTGGTAAACTGTGTGTGTGTGTGTGTGTGTGTGTGTGTGTGTGTGTGAGTGTGTGTGTGTGTGTGTGTGTGTAAAGGTCCACCTGAACAGTTGGCTAATTGGTGACTGTGTTTTTGACAATTGTCCATTAAATGCCTTTAACAGCAGCCGTGCTCTCGCCTGCACCCTCTGTCTACCATTCCTCTCACTCTCATACGATAATTCATACACACACACACACACACACACACACACACACACACACACACACACACACACACACACACACACATCCACACAACTGCAAGGCGGCAAGTGTAAAAATATTTGAAAATAAATCAAATATACAAATATCCTCAGTGACAGAGGGTCATATCATCTTAGTACGTCTTTCAGACTGTGTGTAATAATTCTAATAATATCAAATAATGAATAATAATAACAGCAAAACAACAACAATAATACATTATATTAATAACAATAATATTTATATATTAATTATAATTAGAAATATAGCTGCAGGCAGCAATACACCAGCTCTAGTCTAGTGATTTTAGTTACGTATTACAGGCAGCACAAGTTACAAAACTCACAAACACCGTGGTCTTAGGTCTGGACCAATCAACGCCCATTACGTCACTGCATGTTGCTCTTCTGGCATTCAGTTTAAATATCCCTGAAGAACGGTATTTGAACAATTATAATCATTCCTGGATGATTCTGTGACGTGTGTTTTCCGAGCTGTGGTGACACACAGAATTACTACGACAAGCTGAGACACTTGTTGCGTGTTATGACTTTATCCTAAAAACTAGAAGGTGTCTGTCTACTACCTGTAGCGCACAGAGTCATGCCTCACGGTGTCTCTGTGGAAGGAAATCACTCCGTGTGGACGTTCCCAAGTCCAAGCCGATACACACACACGCTCACTAGGGATGTAACCGTATGAAATTTCACAGTACTGTATCTACCAAAATACTGTATACGGTATTTTATGGTATTAATGTTTCCCTTTTTGTTTCCTGTATGTTAAATTAGTTAATATTTTAAATTTAAAAAAGAAAGCGACGCCTGGTAAAGCCTCTGCACAGCAAGGCGCTTGTCGGGGCTCTCAAATTCACAGGAGAGGCAAAATAGGAGACATATCAAGACATATCATAATCGGACTTATTTGTAAAGTTGAAGACGTCAACCTTAATGCACCTCACCTCAAGTTGGCGCCGCGCGGTCACGGACGGAAAAACGTGATAATGTTATGTTCTGAAAAAAGCCATTGAAGGAGTAAATCCCCGAAGCGCCACATTCCGCCATGTTTGCGTTCGCTTGCTCCCACGCTGGCGCAGGTAACGCAAAGCGCCGGTTCGTAAAATACTGGCGTGAAGCAGTCACGTGAAGATGGCGGAACGCGGCGCTTGGGGAAGGCGGTTTGAGCTCCGTTTCAGCGTATGGTCGCGTTTTTACAACCTTAAGAGATTTTCGTTTCGATGATGCTTTTTCCTTTTATTTTCGGTTTTAATTTGTGGTTTTACATCAAAGAGAAATAGGTAATGTGCGGCGATACACGGGGGTGGTGGGGGGTGTGGGTGTGATGGGAGGTGTCGGGGTGGGGGGGCAGAGAGAGAAACAGCGTTCAGCATCAATAATGCACTGCGCTGCGCGGTCCAATTTTCAGCGCTTCCGACAACCGGTGGGCGAGTAGTACAGTACCCTTTGGGCCTTCTTTAACAGGGGGAGGGGGCGTGCATACTTTAAGCGTGGCCCGCATGGCTGCATGTACAGATTTGTACCCTACATTTCAAGTTCATGTTCACTCTCGGCTTTCCCCCACCCAACAAAATCTTGCCCGAGACTCCGACTTTCTCTTGATCCCCTCCGCTTCATCATCCCTTTTGCTGCTCCCTGCTTTTGCCGACATTAAGTATCTTTGCTTCCGTGCAGATTCTTTCATGGCTTGTCCTTTTGCAATAACTATACCGGTTAAACAAGAATTGTAGGCACAGACGAGGATTAAAAACCTGCCAAGAAATCCACTAAATAATTTTGTAGACTGGAACAGGTGGCTCTCTCCCCCCCCCCACCTCTCCCCCGCCCTACCTCCCACATCCACTGTCATCCATACATATTTTTTTTTACGGGGGTAAAATGTTTGTTGGCTTGCCACCAAACTGGCCACCCGTAATTTTGTTCTTCCGTACGCAGCGGCATTCCGGCTCATTACGGGTAAATATTACCCGCCATAATGATTTTGTTTCGTCTGCCGACTGATGTTCTTTTTTTACCAAAAGAGGAGGAGGTGGGGGAGACAAGAGAGGGGAGGAGGCTTTGCCTTGCCCGGTGTCTCAAAAGAGTGGTAGGAAAAGGAAAAGACATCCAAGCCTTCATCCAGAGACGTCAGTCGGACTGAAGTGGATGACCAGGGGCCAATTTCGTTCCCGATTCATGTTTCGTGTAGAAACTGTTCGTCCTCATTAAAAACGTTGAGTCTCTTCGCCAAGGACCGTTGGCTCAATTATAGCCCGGTGTTACAGCAGGTGCTACAGATCTAGGACCATATCTCTGAAATCTAGCTTTTGGCTGATGATGTTGTCGTCTTAAAATGGATTATCAAATTCATCTAAGTTAGCTTGATATCTCTTGAAAAAGGAGGTAAGAGATAAGAGAGCTGCCAATGGACAAAGATATAGAGAGAGAGAGAGGGAGAGAGAGAGAGAAAGAGAGAGGGAGAGGGAGAGGGAGAGAGAGAGAGAGACAGAGAGAGAGAGAGCGAGAGAGAGAGAGAGGAAAATTGACTAAAGGAACTAAATCAAAATGACAGGTTGGTTGCTGGTTGTGAGCTTGTGCATCAGCAACGTCTATGAACTAAAGATCATGCAGGCATGACTCCTTTGGAATTCCTTTGCATCTGAGGGAATTGTACAGTTTGCAAACACCTTAACTCACTCTGGTTTATCATAAAATAATTGCTATAACATGGCTATATGCATTTCAATCATACCAGATTCCAGATTCAATTTCTTACCTAAGTACCCAGTATATCCAGCACTTACCGGCAATACTTAAACTAAAGATAACTACTTGTTAATTTAATTAATTTATATTTTAATAAGACATTTTGAATGTCTAAAGAGACATTCTGGCTTGCTTTGTGGCAAGCCAGTTTAGCATCTACATCATGATCTACATATATTTAAATCAAATTGCACTTCCATAAGCATTTCATTTAGAACCAATGTGTTACTGAGCATTGCAGAATCTAATAACAAAGGGGGTGGGAGGTACTTTGCCAAATTGCAAATTCCCAAAGCATCAATCCTTCAAGCAGATGATGATTGTTTTGCTTTTCCTTGAATAGCAAGGGATAGGTGTGGAATTTGAATCAACAAGCCAATCAAGTTATGGACAATGAATTACGTTCGAACAACTTCTTAGTAGCATCCATCTAAAAAAAATATATATATATATATATATGTATATATATATATATATATATACTGTATATATACAGTATACTGTATATAGATGTATATATATGTATATTTATATATATATATACAGTCGGGCCGAAAAAAAGTGCCACTCTCAGATTTATTTTTCAAATAACACACTGTTTCTTCCAGAAAATTGTGAAATTAAAACAATTTTTGGTACACATACATTTTGGTAGACATATTTCTTTGACTTGCAGAGGAACAAAACAAAAAAAATGAAAAAAATACTGAATCCTTGCTTATTCCACACAGAAATCCAAAGATGACCTGCAAAATATTATTGGCACCTTTTTAGAAGTTGCAAGAAATAATTGGATTTCAAGCAGCAGATTCGCCTTGAACTCACCTGTGGTGAGTCACCAGTGCCTACATCGACTAATCCCTCATTCAACCAGTTAAAATGGTGCAGAGTACTCAATCATACAAAATCATACAAAATCACACAAAACAAAAAAGTGTTTTTTTGTGATTTTGTATGAGTTTGTTTGATTTTGTATAAAGAAAAGAAAAACAGAAGAGAATTGTCTGAGGAGGTCAAACAGAAGATCATAGCCAAGCATGGACAATCTCAAGGCTAGTACAAGTACTGTAGTACATTCTAGTTAAGACAAGTGTTTCTTGGGGACAGATCAGAAAAGTCCTGCTGGCTGCCCACAAGGCCCCAAAACACTGCCCTGTGTCCTGGAAGATGAGGCGTGGACCAAAACAGGTGGAGATGCACTAAACCTGCCTTAGATTTACTGGGGGAGCACCTGACCTGTCCACTAAACCTGCATTCAACTCAGCGACAGAGCTTATGTAGAAGATGATGCATGGGAGGCACTTTGCCACTTCTGCTGCCGCTGGTCAAAACCTTCATATCAACTTTTTATTTCAACGAATTTGGAAAAAAAGCAATACATTACAAGAAAAGTCCAACTTTATAATGCTACTGCTACTATTGTTGAAAAGTCCTGCACAACAGAATAGTCAATAACAAACAATTCTTGAAGGTATTTTTACTTTATCCTTTTAAATCTTGTGTTAAAAAAAAAGAAAAAAGAATAAGTGTTGTCTTTAGTCGGAAACTCTTGGTTCTTAAGGACATTCAAAACAAATTACTTCACTCGGTATTGCTTTGGCCTTGGCCATGGAAATATGACAACATAGCCTTTTCATGAAAAAAATCTGTCCATAAAATACTTTTGAAAGAAATTTTTGCATCCTGAATGCGATACATTTTCAAATTAATATGTACATCTGCTCACCTTCACCCGTCACTGTGAGTGCATTTGGAATTTGACCCTTGAAATAAACAATCTTATCAGCTGTACTGTATTATACTGTATCTTCAATGCAAATAAGATCACGTCTCCTTGACCGCCGTCTTATCATAGCTACTGCTTTTGTTATGTAGCTAAACTGACTGTTTAAAGGTTACACAAACTACAAATTGGATGTCCAGAGGGGCAAAACCACTCCCTATTTAGAGCTGTTGCTCCAAAGCCAGGTTTCCCGATAAAAAGAAAATAGCAGTCAACGAAGATGTTAACTCACTTGTCCAGGTTTACTGGATAAAGTGAGTACAGGGAAAATTGGGAGAATTTTTCCATCCGCATACCCTCACTGGGTGAGCAGGGATGGATCCCTGAACGGGCCTGTCGGGCCCAGCTGCTTTCTGCTGTCTGAAGACTATGGAGCACGCAACGGCACATTTGATTGACAAATAACAGTGAATTTTAGCCCGAAGGACCCATTTCCTTCCTGGGGTCGCAACATGAAATGGTTGCTCAAGGTCCTGTACAACCCTTGACTAGTGAAAGCACATGAGGCTTACAGGGCTTCTTACATGCTACCTTGGCTGATGGTTTGGAGGGCCCCCTGGTGATCTCACACCCAGGATCCTGTTGACTCAGGGTGAAGGATAAGCAAAGTGAACTGCTTCCAAATTGTTGGACATTCTTTCTTTCTTATGCCTTTTCCCTTACCTGTCACAGAGCTTAGGGTTGGGGGATGAAGTAAAAGGACCCCATTAATATACAATATATATAGACCTGTAAAGCTGTAACTTGAGCTCTATACCTTTTTGTCCATCCCTTAGATAAATTAGACTTCCATCGTCTCTCCATTATTTTCCTCGTCCCTCTCAAGGGAGGAATATTTCTGCTTATAGTCATAACTTTTTATACCATTGAATATACTTCTCACGTCTCTTTCGCACATGCCCTGTTGCTCCTCACTTATGCTACTCCTCAACTCATTTACTCGATTGTTTGTGAGTCTATTTGTCTATTTCACTCTCTCTCTCTCTCTCTCTCTCTCTCTGTCTCTCTCTATCGCTCTCTCCCTTCTTTCTCTCCTGCCCTTTGGCCTTCCTCCCTCGCAGTCTCAGTCTCATTCTCCATTTTGAATCCACAAACACCTCTTTGTCTCAGTGCGTCACCTCAGCAGCTTGTTCTCTATGACTCTGTCTGTTGCCAAACTAAAAGAATCCTCACCTCCCACCCACCCACCCCTTCCCTTCCAAACCTACCCCCCTACCGCCCCTGCGGGCCATACCATTGGCCTGGCCTCTCTCTAATTCATTTACAAAAAATCTCAATCTCCCTTCAGCTCCATTAGCATAACCTCAGTATTATCATGATGATACGCGGCACTGGTGGTGGTGGTGGTTGTTGGGGGGCTGGGGGGGGACGGACAATTTATTATTAATACTATAATTATTTATCACCATTATGACTCCATGTCACGATCACACCATCCCGAGTTCTTCGAAAGCATAATGGGCCGATACGAGGAGCGCACCACACCCCCTTCTCCGGGGTCAAAGCAAATTGAAATTGCGGTTCAATCAGCAAGAAAGTACCGCGGGGCGTGGGAGGTGGTGATGAACTCATCTGAAGTCAGGAGGGAGAGTGGGGATGGAGGGAGGAAACAGGGAGGAGAGTGGGGAGAGAGAGAGAGGCAGAGGGAGGTATGAAGTAAGAACCAGAGAGGGTAACATTTGGGAGAGCCAGATGGATGGGGGGAGGTAGAATGTGGCGCAAAACCAGTGAGAGAAATCTCGAGTTTTGGATAGAGGGGTGGAGAGGAAGAGGAAGGTAAGGGGGGCAAAAAGACACAAGCGACAGGAGGGAGTGAGAGAGTGAGAGGATTGAAATGGCTATGGAAAAGAAGACGGAGTAACCCAGTGTAAGCGGAGTGTGGCAAGGAGTTTACTTCTACGATAGAGATGTCCGACAACGCCACCCTGAAGGTGTTACATCCAGGAAAGTAGATTTGTTTGTAATGCAAGATCTAGGGAAAGGGGAATGAATGAATGTTTAACACTCTATAAAGACACTGGCTACATCTTAACAAGTTGTTTGTATGCCTACCTTAAATCGTCCGTAAATTCCACCACATTCCCTCTTGCCTCACAAATCAACCCAAATAATATTTATATCAAGGCTCAGTTATAGCCAAAAATGGTCAAAACATGATAAAAACAACAATCTGCTTCTCACCCCCGTTTGCAACACCTATCCACCTCAACGCTCGGTAAATGGCAAGGCACTTAAATAGTACAAAGCATTATTGCTTACCCAAAAGTGAACAGCGCACATTAACCCGGAAGAGGACGGGGCTCATTACATGGTAAAATTATATTTTCGCTAACCCAGAAGCGCAGGCGTTGACAGCGCATCTACCTCTACGGTGGTCCCTAAAGGTTAGCTTTGACTGGCTACATATTGTAAAAATGTCATAGTGTCATATTAAGTGTATTTAATCTGTTAGTGCGTTGTCCCCACTACAGTCATAGATTGCAGTTTAGTAAGTGCGTAAAGAAAACATCCATTAGCCAAATTACATAAGCATTTTTTTTAAATGTGCCATTCTCAGTGTATTGACATAATTTATCCCTGGTGAAAACTCTAGTCCTCACATACACATACCATCTTTTTCAAATGGGCCCATTGGTTATGTGACTATAATTTTAAACAATTATCTGACTGTTCAGCTCCGCAATGTGAGGCCAATCAGCAGCGAATAAGACTGACTAGGTCATTGGAGCCCCCTTATGCCGCAGGTGAATACCAATGCTTTCCTGTTAAGCCTCTCATCCATGGTCTACACTGCAGACATAGATTACAATTTAGTAAATAAAAAAAACACATATATCCCTCAAATGTTGTTAGTTTTAAATAAATGGCTGGGCAATGGCTGCCTTTGATTGTTCACTCCACAAACAGATTGTCAATTTCTTCAACCAATGAAACATCCATAAGTTCTCAATGATTATCTGATATGTTAGTTCAACATTACATGTTGCCACTGGTGATGTGCATCTAATTTCAGACAACAATCTGACTTTTCAGGTAAATGCTGTGAGGAGAGTTGGCGCTGAATTCATGACAAAACATTAAAACGGACCAGACAGAGGGATTAACAATTCAGAAATGCCTGGATAGCTCCACAATAAGTCACAAATGTGGTTCAGTTTAATATACCAGTTCCTGCAATGCTGTTCCCTTGGGAGAAGTCAAAAGTTCATGGTGATCACATCACATCCTTCAGTGCCTGTTGCAACTATGGAAGAATCCAGTGCAAGCCAATCATGGACCCTCCTCCTGTACTAAAGTCCCTGTTTGACAGAAAAAACTCAGCAGTCCAGGGAGTTCTTGGAAAACATCAGGCAATATAATAGCTAGCTGTCTATGGCTTCTAAGAATGTCACTGGCAAGATAATAGTGTTTAAAGCAAATGGACCAAGGCCCTTCAAGATGAGTGGCCAGTACCACCTGACATCCTCTGCCGTCTTTCCTGACAGCCGAAAAAAACCGAAATTCTCTCAGTCTTTGATCAAGACAATGAGTCTAAGAACATACCACAGGTAGAAACACCAAATGGGCGCTTTGTGCTAGTTTCTATAAGGGCTGAGACAAGGAGAGTGACAGCGACAAAAGACAAAGGCAACAGAATTCAAACCCAGCTCCAATGACACCTTACAGCCATCCCCAACATCCTTCCTCCCTCCTTTTCTAGAACAGTTTACCCAGTTCCTCCCTTGTGAAACACCTACAGCTGTCTGAGTGCACCCCAGACATCCTGGACACTGTGCTGTGCAAGGCCCTCGGGGGCAGTTTCAAATCTGCGCACCCCCTTCGTCTGACAGCAGCCAGCAGATGTTTCCAGCTTGTTGACGTCAACTCTAGTGAGTCGCTGCCTTAGGGTGGTGGAGTAAAAACCGACTCCAGCAGAAAAAGTGGGCACAGCCATGGAGGCTTACTACCTTAACATGGCCTCTTGGCCATGAACCCCACCACAACTTGAGTGTGTGAGTGTGTGTGTGCTTCAGCCGGTGCCAGGCTCTGGGAGCAGATGTAAAGTATAGAAATGCTAAGAGGCTAAGACAGAGTATTTCGGTCTTGCCAATATAACATTAGCCTGTGTAGGATAACAAATGCCTAGATAAGCTAGGCATCCTGGACAGGCATCGGGGGACAACAAGCTCCAGCCGGTGTTCTCCTGACAAGAGGAGGTCCACCCAGCTGTCCTGGAAATCTGTTGGGAGACTAAAATGGCGGATGGGAGGGGTGAACAAGATTAATGAAGCATTTTGTAG
Organism: Zeus faber; assembly: GCF_960531495.2. NCBI lineage: Eukaryota > Metazoa > Chordata > Actinopteri > Zeiformes > Zeidae > Zeus > Zeus faber. The sequence goes on along the minus strand of NC_137199.1, from coordinate 7,354,657 downwards.
TTTGAACTGAAAATTTGAAGTAATTTGATGTTTTGTGATGTGCAAACATTTGTAACTATTTTGAAGGTACACTCAACTGAGGTCCTACGTCGAGGCTGGAGGACTTGAGCAGGCTTTGCAGGTGAAAATTGTCAAACCGTTCCTTTATCACCTTTTAATCTGTCATTTTGCCGTCCCGCCTGCATATGCACCGGTCTTGATTCAACTTGATAATGACCATTTCATACCAAATCAAGTATTAATGACAGCATTGTCTTTTTCACATATTCCTAATTACCATTCACAAAACAGTTCTGTGAGCCTCTAGAAACTCCATGCCTGTCTCTCCCAACTTGGGACCATCAGGTAACTTTCGAATAGATGTCCCTTCTAGCCCCAAACTGCAAGCTCACTCTTAGTTTATTTAAGAACAATCTTGGGGCATACATAAATGAAAATAAAAAGACATTCCTTTTTCCCATTGAACAGGGGGATTCCTAAACAGGTACTATGGGGATATTGCAAAACCATTTTAGTCTTTTTCAACTAACTTGATGAGAGAAAATGCAACCATTTGGTTCCTGAGGCAATTTTAGTGCGAAACCAAGAACAGCAACCTCACAAACAACAAATATGGAGGAAGAAGAAAGGATACATTTAAATTGCCTGCTTTTCTACCCTTGGGTGTCTCGAAATGTAGCAAATACATTTTGTAACTAGCCAAATACCACTGTTCACTCTACAGCTCCTGTTGTGTTCAACTAATACAGTTAGTGAGTGAGCAGAACTTTCAGTCCCATCTCCTTTGTCTTTTTGATTGGACTCACATCTCGAGCAACTACCAAGATACTTCTGCAGAACTGTGCTGCCATGCCATTAGAAAACACAAGAACTACAGTCTCGAAAATTGTGCCTGTTGTGGAGGAAAGGGGCCTGAACAGAAAGCCACTCAGCAAAGCCCCCCAGAGAAATGCTTCAGCCGACCCTTCAGCCGACTATGGGACTGCAATGGGGCAACTGCGTTGCCAAACAAGGTGGTCGCGATTGTGCAGAAGTCGGCGGATTCAAGCTATTCTAGCTCAATACTGGATCAATTTCAAAATATTACGATGCCAACCACTAAGGTTGGCTAACCTTAGTGATTGGCATAAATGATCAAAAAATAATGCTTTGGTTAAAAAATACGGGAGTTTTCCCTTCATCGCTCTTTCAACTGCCTATCATCATGGCTGTGTTATTGTACAGGGAGACGGCAAAGCTTTGTATATATTAGACATCAAAAGTAAATGCATATACTGTATAGATGTACGTGACAGTGAATCGAGAGAAGAGAGACTGTGACAGAAATCCAGTGATCATAAAAGAGCAGAAAGGTAAAAGCAAAACAGTGTAAGGAAGTAGGTGAGAGCATAGAAGTATGATGAAAATTGATACGAAGAGGAGAAAATACCAAAACAGCGAAAGGAACGGGGGGGCAAGAGAAAACCTAATTCTGCTAGAGTTTCAAAAAAGCAGATTTGTAAACAGTTTTGTTTTGATTGATGAATCTATTACATTTAGGTTTCTCTTGCTTTTGTTGACCAAATAAAATAAGTTAATCTATTTGATGTAATGCCACCTGTACATTGATAGTTTTTTAAAATACTACAATCCATGCAGATTGCACCTATTTCAAATTTAAAAAAAGGATTCATTAGAGTGTTATGTTGTAGAATAAGGGAAATCAAAATAATGACAACCAGTAATTTTTGCAGGACACAGTGAGAGAAAATTCTGTTTTCAACCATTTGGCATAATATTTCCTCTGCTCTATAAAATAAATTCTGTTAAATAAACAAATAAACAATTCAATTGTGTATTACATATTAAATGTCATTTTGAAGATGGCAACCTTTGTACTATAACTTTGAGATTGTTGTATTTTTTTCGTCAGTCTTTAGATTTATACGTATTGTTTATCATTTGGTTCATCATATATTGCAATTTTTTGACTTCATAGGTTCATTTTTCTGGTTCGTCTATTGTTAGGACTATTTACATTTCTTGTTGTTGATGATTATTGTTATTATTTTTATCAACTTATTATCATTGCCTATTCAATGCTATATTTTCCTTATGGGGATGAATAAAGTATCTATCTATCTATCTATCTATCTATCTATCTATCTATCTATCTATCTATCTATCTACCTATCTATCTATCTATCTAGATTTCTGCAAGCGGGGCACATTGTACACGATGTGGTCGAGTTGTTGTGTGGGGTCAGGCTTGTTAATCCTGTATATCCTGCATAATCAGGCATGTTAACTTATCTTATCTTATCTTATATACTAGGCTCTGTAACCTAACCCTGGCATTAGCCATTCTCTAAGCTCAGGCCATAATGGTTTTTAAGCCCAGTCATTCCTCCATGGCAATCCCCCTGAAGTGTTTGTCGGGGAGGCTTGGCCACTCTACACTTGTGCTCTGTGTAGAAACTTTATTGAAAGGTTATTTTCTTTGGTTCAAACGGTGCTTCAGTCCTGGGTGCCCCATGGCTTGTTCGTTCGGGTAGAGCCCAGGTCGTGACTTTCAACTCAGAAGTGGTAGGGATATTCAAAGGCTAGTCTCTGTGGGCAAACTCTGTTCGATTCCAAACCAACAAAGTTTCACAGTGTCCCCATTAGGGATGTGCAGAGAGCCCAGTATTTGTAATTGTATTAAGATTTGTTGAGCCAGCAAAATAATATGTATTTGAATACATGTGGAGTATGCCTTACAATCCTGTTTTTGTCTTTGTTTTAACTACACTTCTAATTTTAAGGATATTAAGGTGTTAAGTTGTCTTCAATAAAATATTGTAATAATTATGGACACTTAGATGTAATATTGGTTTACGGTTTTCATAAACCCAGCAATAAACCTGTGTAACCTAGACAGCCATAGTGGTAGTGTGAACCTGAGACGCCACTCGGGTTAATTTAGGGACAGGGAGGATGCGAGATGTTTCCCATAAACCAGTCCTATCTTCCATCTTCCCTCACCGCTGCAGACAGGTGATGTGCCTGTCATGCCCAAGGGGGGCAAAAATCACCTAATGTTGAACAATACGCAGTGGTCCAGTCATCCGTATTCCAAGGATCAGCGCCATTGAGGGTATCTTCCCTCCTGTTGGCTGTCGCCCAGCGCCCAGCACTACTCATTTGCATAAAGTTGAAACCTGCTCAACTGTTTTTGTCACCGTGAAGCTGTCAGCTCGTTGCCAAACGTCGCTCTGCCCCTTGCAGCTGGATGAACCGGAGCTCCATTTGAAATGCATCGCAGCCTGTCGCTTTGCAGCCAATGTACAGTACGCCAGGAGTGTGACCCTACCATGAGAACAGTGTTGATACTCCATCACGTGGTTCTCATGTCGCTCAGACGGGAGAGTGAGGGACGTGGCTATCAGCAGAGATTCTGTGCGAGCTGCGTAGAGTCCCTGTGGTTCTCATCTGTGGGGGGGTGTGGTTATCAGCGGAGACTCAGGCCCTGTTTACACCTGGCATTAACATGCGTCTTGGGTGAGGACAGCTCTAAGTACGTCTGTTTACATCTGGCATGAGAATGCGTCTCGAGTAACCACTTGTTATCGAATCTTACTTCCTCGCTTCTTTATGCAAATGACATTCATTTAGTTTCCTTAGTTTCTTACTTGTATGGAAAAAGAAAAAGGTAACTCAGAGAATTAGAGTGTGGTTTTTTTTCCTCCAGAGAGGGCTGCACCGGGCGTGCTGTGCACGTTTTTCCTGTCTTTTTATTTTAGATCTCATTACACATTACAACATTTTAAGCACAACTAAGGGACTCGCCCGTTCTCCCTTGGATTAGGACAGTGGATTGAATAATGGAGAGAGGGAGCGATCTTGCGGTGGAGACACCCTCCACTCTCTTATTGTATTCCTGTCATGTCAGCACAAGCAGGAGGAGCAAAAATACCCAACTCACTCACAGTTATGAGGAACACAGCTATTGACATGTTTACCCACCACCCTGAAAACATTTTTTTTTTTACATTTGTACAAAATAAATATTTGTAAAAACCCACAATTTGAGCTTTGCTGTATACCAGATTTGGCTCCACCCCTAGACCCACCACTTAAATACAAACACAACACAACACATTGATCTAGGAGTTCAACATTGTTGTACTTTGCTTAGAATCCTAGGCTCGAGGTAAATTTCCAAAGCACAAGCTGTCATGATGCTGTCTGGTGATCCCAAATGCAGGACACACCGAGACTCAAACAGGAACTGCTCAAACAAAGGTATCTTTATTGGAGAGACTTAAAAGATTGCAGGGCATAGAGGCACACAGCACACTCAGGGAATTTATGACCAACAAGGACTGACTGGGGAAGACAAACTAAGTACACCCGAATAATGATGAGACAAGACACAGCTGAGGGGAAAACAAAAAAAAACCAGAGAGGGAATCTGCAGGACGAACAAGGGAACAATGGACCCGGAGGAAACAGAGAGAGAGGCAGAGAGAGAGAACATGGGGTGATACCAGGACAGGTGGAACACAAGACTACATACACTGGGGAGAGAAGGATAACGACAAGGAACAGAATAAACTATAACAAACACTGGGAAAAATAATAACACCAGCTCCAAATCCTACTTCTTTAAGTTATGCTTTATATATATTGGAATTGAATGAAACAGAATCCTGGTGCTGTCTTCATTTAATGTTTTGCATCATGTTGATCAAATTATTGTTTGTTGTTTGTTACCATGGGAAGCTGTGGCGCCATGAAAACCTCCATGTTCGAGAGAGTTCAAGGATTATATTTTGGTTTCAGAACTGGAATAAATTATAATCTTGAAAAAAAAAAAAAAAAAAGGCAACAAAAAACAAAAACAAAAAAAGTACTTGGAATAAGAAACAGGTCTGCTGTTCTTCAGCTCCGTAAACACACTTCCCTTGGGGGGGATTGCCTTGTGATAGATTCTGTTGTGTTGCGGTAAATTAAGACCTTGATCATTGCTTCCTTTTGTTCCTTCACCATCTTATTATTCTGTAATTACCCTGGCTCAAGTAGGAAATTGCAAAAACTGTTCACGCGCACGTGTGTGTGTGTGTGTGTGTGTGTATGTGTCAGTGACACCACACGCACATGAGGAATGAAGAAACGCACGGCAGGATGGTGGAGGGCAGAGAAAGTAGTAATCGCAGCAGTGCGATACGACCAAATTAAATACAGAGACTATAAAGGACGTTAAAGCGGGTCAAGCGCTACGGGCGACAGTAATTACCATGGCGTTGTCTTAATCAACTGTAATTGACTGGCTACAATCTGCACACACACACACACACACGCGCCAAACGACAGAACATGTACACACATGACACACACACAGGAACTAGAAGCCATGCGTGTACACAAACGAACACGGTACACATTGACATTTATGCAAATATAGATAAAGTATAATTATGCAAAGGACAGTGTTAGTGCATGGGGTATATGCAGGCGTGGGCGCACCTGGTTTTCCCATCTAGCGATACCGCTGACTGGTCATGCTCTACGGTGACAATCGCTTCGCATGGCGAGGGTCGTTTCGCCGGCTTTGAGCTGGAGATCATTAAAGATGGCATCCGTTCTGTGTGCGCGCGGACAGGCATCAGACGCTTATCTTTGCCCCCAATTATGAATCGATGCTGTGCCGGGGCCCCCAGACCCATTTGAATTAATGAATTACTCTTATTTGTATTAACGTAATTAGCAACTCATTAAAGGGATCAGCAAAAAGGTCACTTTTCATATAATTTATTGACGTCGCGCTCGCAGTATCGTTCAAAATTGGTAATGGGAGAGCTCACATATGGAAATAGACAAAACACAAGCAAATTAAGAAAATATCTTCATCAATTTCACAACACATGTGCAGCATTTAGAAAACACGCTATAAGTCCAGACTGGTCGTACTGCCTCTACCCTCAAACTGCCTACCAGAACGCTTTGCAAATTCAAAAAACAACGCAAGCCACGATGGATGCACCGATTTATCTGCAATAAAATCTGTTAAACTAAATGATTTTGTGTCTGTAATTATATGACAGAATTTTTACGAGTAGCAAACTGGAGCCGCAACTATAACCAGACCGATTGTGCCACGTGAGACCACCATGTCCAAATATTCCATCTGCTTCCTCAATGCAATTAATAAATTGAAAATACTTTTTTATCAATCCACTTTATGTCAATCCAATTTATAAAATCCAATTTATTTAAGCCATTTAGGTGTGCTATTCCAGAGAATAGAGCTTCTACTGGATCTGTGATAATGTTGTGTTGTTCATGAACGATTCAAATCTTTTGGATGAACGAACTGATCACCTGCCGAAACGATCCGTTCATCAGAGCGTCCAGTCGGGCTCCCAGTCAGTTGCGAGCGAACGTGATTCGGAATCAGGTTCGCTCGCACTCACCCAGGGAGTGAGTGTGTCCCTGCGAACAAATCACTGATTCACTGAATCACTGATTTGTTCGCAGGGACACACTCACACTTGAGTGAATCCCCCTTTTCACCCAAAAGATTTGAACCGTTTGCAAATGACACAACACTATCATGGAGCTGATAGATGCTGTTTTGCCTGGAATATTTCACTTAAATGGCTTAAATAAAAACCGTGGATTTATAAAAATCCCATTTATTAATTGCAAGGAGGAAGCAGATGGAGGATTTGGATTTCCAGGAAATTACTTGCATACATTCTTTGTATACATTCTTATTTATAATTACATAACACTACTAACTAAATTACATTAGTTTAGTTCAATATATGTTATTGCAGATAAATCAGTACATCCATTGTGGCTCACTTCTGTCATGTTGTGGCTTTTATATTTGTATTCTCCATAAATGCGGTTGTGATTTTGTATTTGCAAAGCGTTCCCGGAGGCAGTTCGTTTGTCAGGTCTAGATTTGCAGCACGTTTTCTAAATGCTGCGCATGTGTTGTCAAATTGATGAGGTTATGTTATGGCTTTGTTGTGGCTTTTGCGTTTGTGTTTTGTCTATTTGCATGTCCTCTTAAAGCAGCACTATGTAACTTTTGGTATTTGTTTCCGAGCGCAATTGCACTTTTACACCATCGTCGTAAAACTCGGTCTGGTGTGTCCGAAAATCGTTCTTTTTTACCGGACAAATTTGGACCTTGTCAATCACGTTTTAATAACAGTCAATGTTACAAAGCAAATGCATGCATGCATGCATAATGTACAGTGCACCTAGGTCACAAGGGCACTCAGTCCACTGCTCCCCTGGAGCCTCTCTACCCGTGGTTGAGGAGCTGTGGGGACAGAGGCGCGGTTATAGGACCACTGCTGCCGGTGTAGGTACCAGATGTGCTCGGCCCGGCAGAACGGCTTGCAAGCGAGAGTCTGAGGGTGAAACAAACCCTGTGGTGCAATTAAAGTGAGGGGCGGTGTACGGCCGAGCTGCGGGTGCCTTGCACACACCTGGCCCCTGTTATCTGCACCGTCAGGGAGATGGAGTGGCTACGTTTTGTATGAACATTATTACCGGACATTTTGACCGATAACTTTATAATTTATTGTTTTGTTTTTTTTAATACATTTTAGCAGAAAGAAAATGGTTATTACCGGAGCAAATCATCAAGCAAGTGACGTAGTGCCGTAAAGCCCTTAAACCCATTTTTACTGCGGTTTCGTAAAAAATACTTTCACACACCTGTGTGAGTATGACGAAATGTAAAGGGAAAATGTTTATGAGAGATGTCTGAAAGAAATCTTCTATCATTGTTTAATAAATGACAGGTGACATCATCTCTACAGATTGCTTCAACGCTTGTATCTGTATGTCTGAATCCATGCTTTTCTAGAACCCTAGGTCACAAATCTTCCTTTTCGGAGCTGTGAATATGACGAAGAAATAGACTGATTGGGAAGTTGCTGATGGGAGTTAGGGTTTTTGAGTTGACATGGATATAGTTTTTAAGTAGTACTTTGCAGCTGCTTTTTGTGTGCCTTGCTTAGTGCTGAGGGACTCTGGGGATGCACTTATGTGAGGGATTTACACTAAACCGGACCGGAGATGAGGGCTTGTCTCATTTAGCCACTATAACTTATGTTGAACCACTTTTAGCCGTGGGTGAACTTTGTTCTGGTTTCTCATATACGACTTGGTACGGTACAAATTGCAAAGAGAGATAGATAGATAGATAGATAGATAGATAGATAGATAGATAGATAGATAGATAGATAGATAGATAGATAGATAGATAGATAGATAGATAGATAGATAGATAGATAGATAGATAGATAGATAGATAGATGGATAGATGGATAGATGGATAGATGGATAGATAGATAGATAGATAGATAGATAGATAGATAGATAGATAGATAGATAGATGGATAATTGACTCCTCATCTCTAAGCCAAGAACTGGGCTCTGAGGCAATGTGGTTGCGCTAAGTACTCATGGGAGTTGGAGTTTTGAGCAGTTTGACATTTTTTGCTAAAATTTCAAAAGAGGCTGTATTAAGCACGCACACATGCACACAAACACAGCACTATAACTCCATAAGCGAAACCACTCTGACGCACACACACACAAACACAACACTTTACCTCCATAAGCAAACAACTCTAATGGACACCCACAATCACTTACCCTCGTAGTGATGAATTATATGCGCTCACATTCACATTCACGGCACAGAAGTAGGTGTACCCCTAAACACACTATTATCCATAATGGACCGAAGAAGTTGATGGAAGGTTGCCGTTGATTGCTCTCACTGGCTGAAAGGTAGATACTTTCTGGAAAATCACTCTTTCAGTGCACTTCATTAGATGAAAGATGATATGGTGTGAAATGTCAAAGATAAGCCACCATCCATTCAGAGGTCAGGCGGTATCTGATTTTCTGATGATGCACTTTCCGTGTAAGAGTCAATTAATTTCCTTGAGTCTGAAGATCACAAATCTGCAATTTGTGAATACCTTTATGCAAGTCTTTATTTGATATCTGTTGGTACTTGAGTGCATTACAAAATTTGCAGTCATTAAGGGGAACGCGATGATGGATTCAGATGATTAGGCGTGAATGCGTTTACGTTGTTAAGCCATGGATGTGCAAATGTTTCATGTCATAAAGGATGGGCCTCATGTAAAGCCCTGGAGAGTCTCACATAATGGCTTCATCACATCACGGGTGTCAAACATAAATGGTCTCTTCCGAGCTAAGCAATCTGGTGTGAGTCATGTGATAGATAGTTAAAACTCCATTCCATCCATTTCTACTTCTTAATGCAGCTGTAGCTAAATTTGGCGAAAATGTTTTAATGAGAAGTCATGGATTTTTAAAGACAAAGGTATCCAAAATAGACGGATACCATGTCTAGTCAAGTCAAGTCTAAATAATTGAGTGGTTTGCAACAGTGGTTAAAATGGCAATGAATCCTCAGCAAAGCATTCTTGTGAGATGTATTCCACTCTGGAAGGATGCGCTTTCAGTCTTGTAGAAGGATTTATTCTGTTCCTTATTTAGAACTTATTCATGCCTTATTCAGAGCTGCATGAAAGGCACATGATATCAACATCATTACAATGAGTTCAATGAGGCCTAGTGTCTCGGGAGGAGATAAGGTATGGGAAGGGTCAAATATCATTAATGTGTGAATGTGTGTGTGAATGGGTGAATGTGAATTGTGTGTTGTGAAGAGCTTTGAGTGGTCGCAAGACTAGAAAAGCGTTATATAGACCGAGTCCATTAACTTGATGGATGTTGAAAAGGCAGCAACTCACAGTTTGTGTGATTAGCACATGTTTTAAGTTATTGTACATCATAAACAGTAATGCATCCTCAAGAGCGCTTAAGTGGAACCATTACTACTTGATTGGTCAAGCAATAGGACGTACTTGCTTTGCCATCGTCTTGACTCAAATGTGACAACAACAACATGGGGCATTCAGAGTGGATTAACTTAAAAACAATGTAGATGCCATAAGTTGCCACATACTCTAAGTCTCAAAGTATTGTGGCTGGTTGGTTGATTAAGTCAAAATAGGGAAACTTCCTATCGACTTTGCCTTTTCTTTTCCCATTGATCTTTCACCGATGACTAACTATGATAACTGTGACTTCAGCATCAAAGCCGTCAAAGGGTCCAAAGTGTCTCCTGCCTTATTGTATTCTCCGTCTCTCACTCTGTTTTCTTTTGAGCGGACAAAATAATGGAAAGGTAAGAACCCATTGCAGCATTGGGAAACAAGAGACTAAAAGTGCAATTTATTTTACCTGCACTCGAAGAGTAAATGTATACCTTTCATGTTCTCTCCATGCTCACATGGGGTTTCCTCCATATAACATCAGTACGGACCCCCACCAATGACATGCAAAAAGATCGTCGTCTGACCAACAATGGACGTTGGAATTGGGCCCTGGGTGTGTCGCTGTGTGCTGCCCACTCCTGCTGGCGGCCCCCCCCGAGGAAGAACAAGTCAGTATGGGTTCAAAGCATAAAACATGTTTTAATGGCTACCATTTGGAGCCTGCGTGTTGGTCACCATCGCCACATGGGTGCATGTGTTGTGGTGTGTGTTGGGGGATGGCTTACGAATCTTCTTCTTCATGTTGTGATGAAGGCAGCCCATTCCACATGCAAATAACAAGCTCAAGTTAATTTAAAACGTTCATTTTAAAAATCTTGTTTTCACTCAGTGGGTACTTTTAATTTATTCATTTTTTTATTCTTTTAAGCAAAATGCCCTGAGCTCTTAAAGATAAATCAGGGTTTGCGTGTGACCCCCCGTGGTTCTTGGGGAATTGTTCTGAGAAATAAAGGAATGAGGAACTAAATCTATCCAGGGAGGACATCACATTCACCTTGTCCTCCCAACAGACAATGGCCTTCTTGGCAGATTGCTGAGACCCCCCCCCCCCAACACACACACCCAAAAAAAGGAAACAACACGAAAGGAAAAGACACAGACAATGGGTTTCACCTTCACATTACATCTGGGAAATAGATTGGGGACCTTTTTAACCTTTACTTAGCGAGGGGAGTGTTCTCTTGGTTGTTGTTTGTTTTTTTAACCTGCACTCTCTCACCGGGCAGCTGCCCGGTGGGACCACTGCCCTCCTCCACCGCAGCACTCTTAAATGAAATGCCTTCTCTTCTAGTCCATGCCAGCTATTAGATCAGTGCTGTTCAACCACTGTGGGAGTGTACCAGGTGTGCTGTGAAAATGTTTCAAATTCCACTGAACAAAATGTAAGAACGGAAAGTAGCTCTTGTGTTGCAGGATCCAAGTTGCAAATTGCAAGGCTGTACTAATTCACCAGTTCCAGATAGAATAGCAGCGGGGCTATTGGTAGCGATGAAAGGTTTGACTTTTTTTTTTCGAGATTCGAGATTCGAAAAGAGTCGTGCGATTCCCGACCTTTATTTCAATTGATGCAGACGGTGTAACGCGCGGTGAGCGAGGGGGATCTGAAGACCCCAACGATGAACGAGAATCAGAAGAGTCGGTTCGTCTCCGAGATGTGAATGAAATTCACTTTTTATTTTTTTTTATTTTTTTTAAGAAATTCTCAACAGAATCATTTAACTCTTAACTTTTTGTGGAATGTAAAGACTAAACATTCAATATGAAACGTGCCCCATGCATTGGCCTATTTTTTAGAGGACTTTAATTTAATCCTTAGTAATTAATTTGAGTTTGTTTATCGACTGGCTCACCCACTCTGCTGCCACAGTGACTTTTGAGGAATTTCAAAGATTTGTTCACTACGATACAATTGTTCATCGCTATTAATGTAGGGCATAATGATAAGCAGAATTTTACAAGTTGCTGCCATTTTTGGTTAAAAGAAGTGATGCAGGACTCAAACAACCCAACTCAAACAAACCTCTTAAAGGGGATGTATTGTGCTCCTTTTTACACATGTAAATATAGATATCTGAGTTCCCCAAAACATGTTTTTGAAGGTTTTTGCTTAAAATACCACTCAATAAACCCAGACCGTACGAAAACGGTCTGGGTGTTTTGGCCCCGGCTGTTTCAGTGTGTGTAGCTTTAATTGTGAATGAGCAGCCAAGGCCCTAAGTTCTGAGCCAATGGGGTTTGAGCTTTACTCCGGGCTCCGTTTTATATACTGAGTAACTTTCACTGACTTCACTTCATCAGTACACTACAATCTGTTTATGAACCAATTTGAGTTGAGAAATAAGAAATCCTTGCTATTCAGCAACTGGATTTCACCCTTTTTAGATCTACAAGGCCTAATTCATAAGTGGGTTCGTTGGTTCTCTAGACTTTGGTTGCCATGCTCCAAGCTCGTGGGAGACAGGGACACCACACGGCAGCGGGATTCTCACACGCTGGGATTTTTTGTTGTGCTGTAGTGTAGCATCAGCATTTTTCTATTACATGAAATCGAAATGAGCCAAATACGCTTATTCACTTATTATACCCACTTATTATCAGAAAAGGTTGTCCAAACAAAAGGGTAAAGTCAATTGCAGTGGTGGCTGTAAAAAAACAACTTTAATTATATACAACTGGCCACAATTGGAAGGTGTATAATTGTAGAATGATCCACCTATTTTACCTTATGAGGGTATCCCTTGAGTGGGAAATTCTAACGGATTGGACAATAACCTGAAAATTCCCCACTACTACAATAACTTAGGGTAATATTTCTCCCATATACCACCAAGAACTGTATTTACAGCCCATAATGTGTCAATTATTTTGCCACATTAAATCAAAAGATGCAAACGAATTAGTAAATATTCTCTCCAATTAACAGCCTCATCACATGCAGATACACCCATACCACTGATGTATCATTTGACACACTTTGAAACCAAATTTAACAAAAAATTCCCGCCTGTACATTGCAGTCAACCGGAGAACGGAGCAAATACCCCAAAACCACTCCGTCCTGCGACCCATGTCCAGATTTTGGGCCTAAGTCCCCCTTTGGGGACAGGTAATCAAAATCCAAAGCCTCTCATTAAAACGCCACCCGTCCATCCTTCTGACCGCACGGTCCGAGGATGAGAGGGAACCATATGTGGATTCAGTTTGCCTTTTTTTTAATCAAGCCAACGTCCCTCCAGAGACACGGTAAAATGAGACGGGGGCGGTGGTGGTGGTGGTGGTGGGCAGGTGGGCAGGTAATTTACCGGCGCCGTGCTCGCTCGGCCATAAAAGCGACGCTTCTTTGGCCGACGCGAGGAGAGACGGAAGGGCAGACAGGAATCGTAATGTCGGGACACTTAACAGACGCTGGCTGCCTAATAAAACAGTGAAATATTGGGCAGCTAGGTTAATGTAAACGCTCAGATATTGGCTGGCAAGGTTAATGTTATTGCAAAAATATTGGCTAATGGGAATGCTAAAAAAATGTGTTGTGTCTCTCGGCCGGCCACGATAGGGATGTGAAGGAAGCCGTCGGCTCGGGCCGCGGCAAATATTAGGGGGTCGAAACAGCGGGAATATGTCTGTCCTGGAAAGGGAGGGAAAAGGAAAAGGAGAGAACGACCGAGCGGTGTGGACGCACGGATGTTTATAGAGGCAGATTGTTTTCTGTGAGCGGACAACCTGCCGACAAGATGATAAGCAGCACGTTCCGATGGAGAGACGGTCACAACTGGACGGGAACGGGCGAAACCCTCCAAGTCTGGAAGCATTTAAATCGTTTTCTTTTTTTTAACACGAACACATTGGTTGTCTCACTTTTCTTGTCTTGTCTTGTCTTGTCTCTCTCGGTTTCCCCTCAAACTCTTCCTGACCTCCCACTTTCACCGTCTCATTCTCTCGCCCCCACCCTCTCTCAGCCGCCCACCCTCTCTCTTTCACCAATTCACCGTCCAGCTCGCTCAGCCTCTTGCTCGCTCACCTTTTCGCTCACTCTCTGCCAATTCAGTTCGAGAATTCCAAATTTCTAATTCAATTCAAATGAACACTTCTCACTCCCTCACTCCCCATCTCGCTCACTCACCAGCTCGCTCCTTCTCTTTCTGCTGCTCTCTCTCTCTCCCTCTCTCTCTCTCTCTCCCTCTCTCTCTCTCTCTGTGTCGCTGTCGATGGTGCATTCTGGGAGTTTTGTGTGTGAGTGAGTGTGTTTGTTGAGAGGTCATGGCGCTGATTTTGAATGGTCTTTGTATGTTCTAGCCTTTTAATTTTCTTTGTGTGTGTGTGTGTGTGTGTGTGTGTGTGTGTGTGTGTGTGTGTGTGTGTGTGTGCGCGTGTGTGTGTGTGTGTTAGCCTTTACAAGCTCAGAAAATTTGTCACCATGCCAAGGAGGACTCTAAAATAAAGTAAAAATAAACGGATAACATTTTAAAGCGGAGGTCATGGTTAGTGCTGTGTATTTTTCTGCTTTGACTTTGACTTTCAGACTCTTTTTGGATTTTTGGATATTTTGTTTTGTGTACTTGGGGACTGGAGGCGTGTTGTTTCCCGTTTGAGGATGATTTTGTTTTTGGGGTTTTTTTCACTTAAAATAAACATGATTATGGTGTGTGTGTGTGTGTGTGTGTGTGTGTGTGTGTGTGTGTGTGTGTGTGTGTGTGTGTGCATGTGTGTGTGTGCGTGTGTGTTTATCTATAATTGTATATCTATATATATATACAGTAAATATATACAGTATATATGTGTGTGTGTGTGTGTGCGTGTGTGTGCGTGTGTGTTTATATGTGTGTGTTTATGCATGTGTGTGTTTATGCATGTGTGTGATGTTTGTTAAATGTGTGCATATCATTTGAGCACCCTGCGAATAAATATGGTATTGGAAATTGAAAAAAAGTCTCTCTCTCTCTCTCGCTCTCTCTCTCGCTTCCCGCGTCAACACAGGCGAACCCTGCCAAGCAGCGGCGATGGTGTTGTTCAGTCCCCTGGGTGTATTTAGCGGGGGCGAGCGCATGTGAATCTTAATTAGAGACCGTGTTGCTTCCTTAACAACATAAATAAGGAATTAGAGCGAGCCGAGTCAGAACCCCGACCGCTCCATGTAACTTGTGCTCTGTCAAACCCTGGAGACGTAAAACTATTTTTTAATTTGTTTATGTGGAAACAGCGACTTTCGCCACGACATTGACATGGTTTGAACTCACTGTGCATACTTCTATTGAAGGAAATCTAGCCATTACATGCAGGCATGCACTTCATTTAACATCAATAGACCGACAGACAGACAGACAGACAGACAGATAGATAGATATCTTCAGCTTCCAATACGACAAAAAGCAGCGTGCAGAAAGGTAGCGTCAGAGAGACGAGTGGAGAGGAATAGCCCCTCTGCACTGACGTAATGTGTTTGGTGCTCAGCGATTGTGTTGGAACGCTGCCAGCAGCTTTATTCAGCACCAAGGACAGCTACCCCCCCCCCCCTGCCAGGTCACAGGGGAGGGAGCCGCTGAGATCCTGTCCCAAGAGAATAAATAATCAAGTCTTGTCCCTCCCCCCTCTCCTACTGGCAGGTCCCTGGTTTTCATTCTTCCTTTCTTTCTTTCTTTCTTTCTTTTGTTCTTTCAGCAATGTTGCCCCCCTTCCTTCTCTCCCAAACTCAGAAGTCACATTTCAGCTTCGTTCCTCTCTCTAACTCTTGCTATGTTAATTTTTTTATAATTACTCTTTTCAAATATTTCTAATACAGAAATGTTATAATGTAATTTCATTTAATCGTAAACCGCTCTTGCTGTGTTCCAATTTTTTTCAGTCTTTTCTAAATTATAATTTTCTGAATAATAGTCTTAAAATACAATTTCCTCCGGTAATTTTAGGAAATTATATTTTGTTTAACTATATTTATTTAGACAAAATAAATAAGAATAATTACATCATTTTATGTAACATTTAAATTAACATTATATTATGATTAATATTTAAAAAATATATTGGAATAGCAGTATATGCAAAAAAAAATAATTTACAAAACCCTTCACAAACCATTTTCACCTTTTTCATGCTGTGCATGCGGATAAGAGTGTAATTTTTTTCTTCTTCAAATGAGTCGCATTAGAACAGTGGTTCTCAACATGGGCTCCGGAGAAACCCTAGAGGGTCCTTTGAGAGGATCCAGGGGGTCCGCAGCAAAATTATCAATAATTCAATGACACCATTATTTCATTTACAGGACGTTAGTAGCACTGTTATGTAGTGTGCGAATGACAGATTTTCACTGTTCTGTCCATAACCATATTATAGACGGACTTCAAAGTTTCGACTGAATCAGATCTAACAATAAAAAGCTGTATTTTAACTGCCTGTCCTTCTGTTTCTCTTGCATCTCTCTTTTCTTTGTTCCTCCGTGACCTTTTGAAGGTAATTTCAGATTTCATATGTCATATGTCACACGCCATCCACCCCCCGAGTCTTTCTCGGTGTCTTTAAGCTGGCGTCCCACTGGTTTTGTCGCTCAGCAGCAGGGCTACATTTAGCCGCCTGCGCTCCATAGGGTAATGCTTTGGCCTTCGACCTTCCATTGAATTAAAGCTTCTCCTAACACACACACACACACACACACACACACACGCTAGACACACGCAAACACCACATATGCCTACATTACATACACGTACACACAACACACATATGCTCATATCTAAACAGAGAAAGTTGGTCCGAACCAGCATGAGTAGGAGGCTCACTATGAAGCCAACACGCCAGCATCAGACACGCCATATGTACATACATATAGAACATATAGAGGCTCTCGCATGTGTTTACTCTCACACAAAAAACAAAAAAAAACCCACAAGATCCTCCCAGGGACACACACACCCAATGCCCTGCAACAATACCGAGGAATTACCAGATGGAAAATCCCTGTGGAAATCTGAGGCCACTTCAATTTGGCTTTTTCTGCTTTCTGAGCTTTTCCAAGTCCTCCCAAATGGACTAACGTATTTAGTTAAACACACAGATGCACACGCACACACACACACACACACACGCACACGCACACGCACACGCACACGCACACGCACACGCACACGCACACGCACACGCACACGCACACGCACACACACACACACACACACACACATCACTTGTGCCGTTACTCATCAAGACTAAAGACTGGTGCAAACCACTGGTTTAAGGTTTGCTTGGATGATTTCAATTTCTATCCAATTTGAATTTATATGAATCAAGGACAATTGTGATGAATATACACTTGAATGCTGTTGGTTTTTGGAATATTGAAAACAATGAGCACAAATGAGCAATTGTAGTTGTGTCAGAAGTGGGAAAACTAGATTCTTGATAAGCCTGTTAACTCAATACTGTATATACATTCATCTCAAGTCGGTCCACTGATTCAAGTTGCTGTGTGTGTGTGTGTGTGTGTGTGTGTGTGTGTGTGTGTGTCTGTGTGTGTGTGTGTGTGTGTGTGTGTGTGTGTGTGTGTATGTGTGTGTGTGTGTGTGTATGTGTGTGCTGAAGCTTTGCTCAAAAAGCAGTCATACAGTATATGCAGGAGGATTTGAAAAAGGCAACAGGAGGGCAGTTGTCACCCAAGACGTCCTATGAATGAGTACACAAGAAGAACTTTGCAATCGCAAACACGTCAGACGTATGAGTCTGTCCGAGTGTGTGAAAAGGGGATAGCAACAATTGTCGTTAGCGTGCAGTGAGTGGAAAAACGCTTTTAAAACAACCCAAAGTCCCACTATGGTAGCTTCTGATTGCCGCTGACAATCGAGTGATGCTCAATTCTGATGATGTCAAGATTCTCAGGTTGCCCACGTTCAGACTGAATAAATAATGTGAGCCAGCAAAGATGAAGTAGATAAGGTAAAGCCAGCGGGCCACTTTGTTCTGAAGTGCATATATGCAATCTGGGAGTACTGCAAAATCTGAGACGAGAAGGCTAGTTCAAAAGACTAAACTGGAAGACTAGACGGGAAGAGACGAGAAGATCAGACGGGAAGAGTTGACAAGAAGACTGCCCTGAAAAATTAGACAGGAAGACTCGTAGGAAAGACTTGGCAAGAAGAGACAAGAAGGCTAGACCAGACTAGGAGACCAGATGTGAAGACCTGTCAAGAAGATGAGGCGAGAAGAGTGGTTGAAAAGACTTATGGCTTCCAGCCTGCAAGACGTTATCATAGCTGAGAGATTTCTGACGGCAGCAATTCGATGACTGACAATGTCTCTCTATCCGGCTGCTTACAGACTGGTAGCAAGTGGCTACATTAGCATCAACTCTACGAGAAGGTTAACATATTTTTATGCTAATTTGACATTTAAAACCTGTAACTGTTTTTTTTTGTTGTTGCTTTTTTTAACCTGTGCTGTCAGCATGCTGGGCATGCAACATGGAGTATTTGTATGCTATTGCATCCAGGACAGAGATGGTCTGCAAGGGAAATTCAAGTTCTCAACCTTCTTAATCATCAAGAACTGCTGCAATAACTCTGTCCTGTGGACGACCTGTAGAATGACAAGAACACAGTTTTTTGTTACACAGAACCGCCATCAAGCCCCCTCTTTTGTGAACTATTTTACCATGTTTGGGTCTATCAACAACTAATCACTACTCCAAGAGGGGGAGATTCTTCACGGGTGAGACAATTAAACACAGAACCAAACAACAATATGTTCATGAAAAAACATAAACATAGAAAGAAACATCATGTACACAGAAAAACAAACTTTGGATGAGAACATTTATCGAAGTTCGAGTTCGAGTTAATTCAGTAATTGGGAACATGGCCTCTTCCTGTCATAGTTATGGCAGTAAATGAGGAAGAAAAGGAGAGGGATTTAACCAGGAGGGTGCTGGGGTGCGTTCAAAGCAGGTGTTGGTGGTGTGTGTGTGCCTGTGATGGGACCGCCTGTTTGTGCGCACGTGCGCGTGTGTGTGTGTGTGTGTGTGTGTGTGTGTGTGTGTGTGTGTGTGTGTATGTGCATGTGTGTGCACAGGTGAGTGTACAGGACTGATCCCAATTGGTTCTGGTTGCTATTATGTCGTGAACACCCCACCCTGCAGCCAAAGAAGACCCCCTGGCCCCAGAGAAGCTGGAAACCCGTGGAGCCACCCAACCCATCCACATAGCATAGCGTGCTCAGCGCAGGGCACCCAGACGTGAGTCCCCCCCCCCGCCCGCTGATGCCAACCGGCCACCAGATATAGGGGCCCTCCACCACCCCACCTGCACCTGGGCACCAGCTGCAGAGAAGCCGTACAGAGGGAGCAGAGGCCAACAGCTTCCCCCAGCACCCCAACCCACACCCACAACAGCAAGCGGCCCCACAGGAACCCAGGAGGGCACCCGGTGGCGCTGTCTGCAGCAACCACCAGAAACCACCAGGCGCAAGCCACCAGGACTCGAGCCCAGCCGGCAGGGGGTCCAGTAACCTTGTCACTGTTCAACATCAGCTGCAACCGATAGCCAGAGGTTCTCTTGGTAGATAACAGTGTGTCATTGTGACCCCGGGAAGTTTTGAAATTGCTTCAATTGTTGTAAATATCACTTGAACCTGTGATGTGGGACGTTATTATTGTTTTATTGTCGGTTTTTAGCTTTTTATTTCCATGCTTTAATTCTTATGTATGTGTATGTAATATGTTGCACAAATAACTTGCCTTGCCTTTCGACCTTCATAGACCGCTAGCGCTCATGAAATCATGAATACTATCCATATCTACTTCTCTCTTGGTGAAAACAAGTCTTTATTCCTGTCTTGTTTCTACGATCGATGCGTACACAGAAACACAGACAAGACAGAAACATTCTTTGTGGTGTACAGGACTCTTTTAGTCAAATGCATTGATACACTCCATGACCTTTCTAACTTCATGTCCATGTGTACCAATAATGTAGGAGTTTATGTGTTTTGTGTGTATGTGTGCGTGTGACCTTTTCCACCAACCTCTCTCTCTCTCGTTCTCTCTGTCTGTCCAGCT